>NW_019523482.1:139438-302207 GCF_002814215.2 Seriola lalandi dorsalis | reverse complement strand
CCCCCCCCCCCCCCCCAGGCACACTCCCAGTATCCTGCGAGCATCTCAGGGTCTTTAAAAGGCCTTTAACTGGGTTTATTAAAAAAACCTCTCTGAAATGAAGAGCTGCAATGAGCCGTTTATTGAGGGATGTTCTCCACTGTAAAGGTTAATAAGTTTCTGCCACATAATTATGCATCTTGTATTAGTAAGAGTCTCTCTGCAACGGTTCACTGAAGTGAGTGTGTATATGTGGGTGTTTGTGTTTGTGTTTGAGTTTGTACTCTGTTGTCTGTCTTTGTGGTTACATCTACCTTTGCCATATCACAAAAGGTATGTTTACATGGAGCCTAATAATCTGATTATAATCGGTTTAAAAGCCCAAACAGAGTAAAAATGTTCCATATAAACACCTCAATGAAGTTTAAACCTTTTCATAAAACAAACAAAAGAAAAAATTGTACAACGTAATCAATTTAACTTGATTAGTTTACTGCGCTTCAACATTTTGAGAAACATAGTTATTTGTTTTCTTTGTGTGAGTTAAGTAAGAGGATTACTACTCCTCTCATATATACTCACATGTCTTTTTATGAAGTACAGAGCAAAAGCCGGAAGGCAATTAGCCTGGCTTAGCATAAAGTACAAACTTTTATGGGGCGCTCTGTGTTGAAACTATTTCATCGATTCTTCTCATCACCTTCAACCAAAAATTGTTGTTTTCACATTTTTGTGTACAGATTCCATAGTGTTACACCATGTTCATTAGAAAGTGTTAGAGGTGCAGGTTGGTGTGTTTTTGAACTTTCCAGAGAGCAAAGGGAGCTACTTCCCCCTGACTCCAGTCTTCATGCTAAGTTAAGCTGTCCTCAGGCTCCAGCTCTATACGTAACGCACAAACAAGTGATTGGTATTAGTTTTATCATCTAAATCCCTGTAATAAACATTTGAGAAAAATCATCATCCCTAGTAATTTCTGTTTTTCCCTCCTCCTACCGTAAGACACAGGAGTAGAGGCCCACGTCCTGGAGATCAGCAGGTCTGAACCAGATGGCATCTTCCTCCTTGCTCATGCGCACCCCGTCGAAAGAGATGGGCTCCTCGAAGTCGCTGTGGCCAAGGCCAGAGCTGCGGTACCACATGAGGCTGAGGCCCACACTCTGCGCCTGGCTGTAGTTAGCCCGGATGTAACCATAGAACAGAGCGCACTTCAGCCGCACCGGCTCGCCCTGCAGCACCCGGTACTTAAGGTAGTCCACTGACCAGTCTGTACAGCCGTCCACTGCAGAGAAACACACACAGAAAGACACACATTCAACAACACATTACAAGGGTGTGAGAGAAAATAATAAAATTTGAATATAATATGAATGAGCACATATAGCACTGGTTACAGTGTGATTACTGCACATATAAAGAAATATTACATTTCCAGCAAAACAATACAGCAATATTATGCATCTTCAAGTTATTTTACAAGAACATATGAGAGGGATGAAGATTACCAGGTAATAAACCACCCACAATAATCCTCTTCTTACTTATTAGAAAACACTCTCTAAAATAGCTTTATTTGTAATGAGACACTAAGCTCTTTATAGTATACAAGTAGAATACTGCATGGAGATACAATGCATGGATATTAATGTAGTTCAGTTCTTTTGCCCAATATTGTGCTGAGTTTTATTGTATTTGAGCTTTTGGGTGATTGCAGTTTTACAGTGGTGGATCCATCTCCTCTCCCCTGTTGTTGTCTTGACGCTGCTCACACATTCAGGGCATGTGAACAACCTTTGGCTCTGCAGAGACAGCTTAGACGCTTTCCTGCAGTATCCAGACATGCAACCACTGTGACATTTGGGAATGAACTGTAAAATATCTCCATAAATGATGTCAGGCTCCTCCAAGTGCTGAGGATGCAGCACAGCTCCGGTGTCACAGAGTGCAAGGCTAGTTCATTAACTGGAAATACGTCTCAAGCCCTTCAAACATGGCATGTTCCTTGTCTAACAGATATTTTTCCTAAGGCTCTTTGTCTCACAGTTTTTTGTCCAGAGCTAACAGGTTAACTCAGCTAGCATCCAATTCATACGTACTACATGCTACTTTACCCTGACTGGACTGAGATAGATTGGCCTACATGTCCAACTAGGTTAGTGTGCATACTACAGTGAAAGTCGAGTAGCTCATTTGATAGATAAAATCACAAGATAACACATGTAATACAGATGGAAACTGTATCTCCCAGCCTAATTTGTGAAATATATACTTCAGTTGCTACAGTATAACAAAGTGCAGAGGAGAAAAAGGGTGGCTAAAAGGACATGTGACAAAAAACAAAGACACTGGCACAGCCCCTCAGGCACACTCCTCTGCTCTGGATCAAGCAAGCAGATCTCACTCAGTTCCCAAGCTACCGAATGTTAACCCATGGCCAGCTATCAGTCTCTGACTAATTATCTACCATTTGTTTATCCAGCAGGTGTATATTAGAGAGTACATGTGGGTGCATGCGTAACCGGAGAGCTTGAGAAAGAGAGGTGGTGATGGTATGGTGAGATAAAGTAATAAGAACCCTGCTGCGTGCCAGTCTGTGAGTGATACAGAGCCTCATGGGGACAGCTATGCTTGTAATTAATACTCTTAATTACCAGGGAAGTAATGTGTGTCTTTCTGTGTGTGTATGTACGTGTGTGTGTGGTTCCATGAGTGTGCATTCCCTATACGAATGGCTGTGTGCCTAATTATGTCTGTTAATTACCAGTAGGCTTATCCACAAATATGTGTATGTGCTTACATTCGAATTTGTGAGAAACACAAAGCGTGTGTGCGTGTGCGGGGTGAAATGTGTGAAACCCTAATTATCGCTCCTAATAATGAGAGCAGAGCCCCCATAGATGCAAACACACACGCTCATATGTGTTCACATGCATTCCTCGCAACTTTAAACTTGATCGATCAACTGTTGAGCATCTAACTGATGAAAACTATTAACGGTGTAAGTCCTGCAGATAAACCTGTTTGTCAATAGAGATATATTTTTTCAAAATGAGAAAAAAATAAAACAACATTTTCCATAATTTCAAAAAAAAAAACCACACAATCCACTCACATTTTGTGCATTTATCCTCTTTGAACATTTAAACTTTAAATCAGATATAATAATCAGGAAACACTAAACCAAAGACAACTACTACTTCTCTAACATTAGTGTGAATTTCCATTGAAGGCAGCAGGTAACTTCTCTGCCCTCTCTGCATATCAATCAGCTAATCAGCAGGGACAGTGGAGGATTCATTCAGCCTTTTCTTCATCCACCCTCTACACCTCTAATGGATATGACCTCTGCCTCTCTCCCTCACACGCTCCATTTCTACCCTCTCTGCCACAACAAAAACAGATTATTGTAATGAGCTTGTATCCTCCGCAATGAAAAAACATTTCATTCAGTGGGAGACTGTCCTCCTGTACAAAAAAAACCCAAAAAAGAGCCTATATGTGGTCGGTGCAAGCCGCTCATGATGACCTTGTTGAGTGACCTCTAGTGAACATAGTAATGATAATGTGAGCAAAGAAGGGGGCCTTTTTGTGCCTGAACCTAACCAAACTGTTCCACAACTTTAATCATGTTTTTATTATTGTTACAGTGACGTTGGAGGTCCTACCCTCAAAGGTTGTAATCCAAGGGACAAGCGACCTTTACAGTTGTTTAAGTTGGAGTTGTCAGTGGCAGTGGTGTGCTGTCCGAGAAACAAACTCCACAGGCATGCGGGTATGGACACCTTTCATTCCTAACAGACCTCCCCAATGGGAGTTACCTAATATGGTGGCCTTTTGTGGGGGGAAACCATATTTACGTCTGAAACTTAAAACGGTTTTATCAACTCAATTAGAGGCTGACATTTCCCTCATCCCCACGCTGGGCTGGAAAATCAATGCTTCCCGCTGGAGGAATACTGCAGTCCCCACCTCTCACTCCTCCTGCTGACAACAGATTCTCTCTCTCTCTCTCACACACACACACACACACACACACACACACACACACACACACACACACACACACAGAGGATCTCTTTGGTTTCCTCCCTGCACCTCTGGGACATCACACCTTTGTAGTGATTTTGTTCAGCCACTCTTAGACAAGCCCGTAGTGTAAAGGATGTTTTCCATATGGACACATTCCCACGTGGCTGTCAGACCGGGGGAAACTGACCTCTGCTCCACTGAATCTTACTGCAGCACTGTAAGCTGCAGTACTCCTTCACTGGCCACTGCTGCTCTGCTGCTGATGCCCTAACACTGCTACATCACATGACGTGTAGGGCATATGTATAGCTGGTGCAAGGAAGCAGCAAGGAGAGAATGTCAAGCTATAGGATATATATGTGTGTGTGTGTGTGTGTGTGTGTGTGTGTGTGTGTGTGTGTGTGTGTGTCTCATAGAAAACCTTATTACTTTCTGCACCGCGGCAGACCTGTCCGTCTTAGTGTGACACTAAAGCAAGGCAATAAATACAGACCCCTGAGCTAGAATAAATTTACCCACATTGATGCATAAACACCCATGGAATCACACAAACAAGCAAACACACACTTGCAACAACCCAATGCACACACACACATACACGCAGTGGGCTACTGCTTTTGTTCCCCGCATAATCAAATTCCCATTATCCTTTCACAACAGTATATCACTCCAGTCTGCCTTGCTCTCCTACTTACATGTCTCTCACTCGCTCTCATGACGCTCTCAGTGGTCGGCCTCCTCTCTCATCACTACCTGCTCTCCTAATGAAGTATAATTATCAGATGTTGGGTGGGCGGCAGGGTTCTCACAGGCCATGAAGACATTCAGTGATCTATATGTGGGTAAGGACTCTTAATAACTTTCTGTCTCTCTCATTCTCTTTCTCTCCTCCTTAGTTTACACCCACTCTGCATACGTGACTCCATCATTATCTCCCTATCCAGCCGACTCGATCCCTCTAACTTGGCTTGGTTGATGATTTTCGTCCTCCGTGGCCTATCTTGTTTTTTTCTAACTGATTTCTAGAACAATGCTGTTCATTCTGCAGAATTTACTTTCACTTTGAAACAAACCATTACCTTACACAACAAACACCCTGTACAACCAGCAACGCTGGAGGCAAAGAAATTACCAACATTTTCCACTATGGAATTTCACCAATGTATTCTCGGCACACTATGGATCACCTTGATTTTCTGGCCCCATAAGTGCAGGTATTGTGGGAAAGAGCGTAGATCTCTCAAGGTAATCTTGCAGAATCTATAGTATATGGTTCACTGCGTTAGTAAGCCCTATAATCACCACCTATCTTCTGGCCAATTACATATGACTCTCCTGTGCTGAAGACTTGACTATTCTAAGTGCACTGAAATGAGGTAACACATGATGACTAGATATTCAGAGCAGTAAATGTGCAACAAAACATTCCTGCATTAATCTTCAAAATTGGCTCAGGTATCTTCTTCTCTGTTGGGCTCATTACCTTTCAACCTCAGTCTATCTCTCTACTTCAGCCTCAAAAGTAATTAATCAAGGATCAACACAGCTAACTACAACCTGAGACGTACCCTGTAGCAGTAGAGTCCCGGCTGTCTCTGGAAATCACTGGCTTTGTCTTTTGAGCCAACAGTTCCGCCGTGTGTCCCTGTGTGTGCCCTGACTCTGAGTCTTTCTTGTGAGGCTGAGGCTTGTTGGTATCGCATTAAAGGTAGGTGTTTAAAGCGCCTAACCTCATGTGTTACTTAAAAATGCGTTTCCTTCCATCTGTCTCGACATGGATTTTCAATCTGCACATGAAAAGACTGACTAATTCTAAAAAAAAAAAAGACTTGGCTGAGGTTGAAAAAGGTGTGTCGATAAAAACCAAATGTGTTATGGTAAATAAATTGTGACATACATGAAGCGTGTGACTTAAACATAACTCTAGCTTGAGTACACAGATGAAGAGACTGTAACATCCCTCAAATTTTACATGAAACAAACATTAATGCTATATTTCCATACCATTCCCCATGTTTTTCTAGTGTTTGACTGGCCTTGTCAAATGGTTTAATGGCACATGAGAGGGGAACCAGCACCATCAACCGTATATCTCAATGCATCAACTCCTAATATTTATATAACACTCGTTGAAGGAAATGTGGATCAATTCACATTTTCTAAAAATCTGTGCTACATTTGTATGGAAATTGGAAGAGAAACTTGCATTAAGGAACTGACCATGTAATAGTAACAGTAACTATAGTAATAGCAGGGAGTTTCAGGTTATTATGGCTGTGTTGTATACGTAAATGTGATTGGACATTACTAGTCAGCTGAGAGCCACAGCTGTGAATGAGTCAATGATTGTGAATCATGAATGAAACATTTGATGCTAATCAGCAAATGCAATCAGTGCTCTGCCTGAACTAACAAAATGCTTCATTCGTTTTGTCCTATGTTTGTTTTAGTTCTGGTTTTGTTTCCTACAAAAATGTATTATATATTTCTCATGAACATAATCATTCTTAGTCCAAATCATGAAGCTCATAAACAGGACAGTCAGATCCATTTATATAAGCGCTTCCGTGTTAATTGTCAATTGATTCAGCTCAGAAAAAAAAAAAAATTGTGTAAGCTCAGTTACAGGCTGAGGCCTTTGAAGTTGGTGAGGAAAATCTGCTTCTGCGTCAGCCATCTTTGTTGACTAGGATCCACAGCACTAGAACTAACTCAGTTTATGTAGCCTGTTCCTGTTAAACCGAGATCTGGTTTAACAAGGTCTGACATGGTCTGAATTAACATTAACACCAGACCTTTTCTGCATGTGTTTTTATAAATTTGTGAAGTCTACATTATTACTAAACACACATACAGTATATGTTTTTACTGAAGTATGACTGTGTGTCAGAGACACTTGCTCTCTTCTTTCCTGTCTTTCTCCTCGTCTTTGTAACTACTATAAGAAACTTGATATGTGTCTTTTTAATCTCTCCCTCTGTGCTGTGCCACTCCATATTTCTGTCTCCACATCCATCTCTTTCACTGACAGTTCACCATTGTTCATTTATATGCAAATGCAGACCAATACAGATAATTTCTCACTACCTTTGCTGTTTATCCAAAAAACAGAGTTAGAGTGGAAACAGGACTCTAGTTGATATAAATCTGCCTTCCTCTTTATCTTTCTCTTTCTGTCATGATGACTTTAAATCAATGTTTTCCCAAATCACATATTTGATATTGTCAACATGGTACAATAGGTAAATATTTTATCCTTCTTTTTATACTTTCAACTGATTTCACATCACGTGATTTTAATGTCACTTAATATTAATTTGTTTTTTTCTCTACAGCAGGAGTGTTTCAGGCAGCGGCACCCTGATATTTTGGGGCTGTTCAAGCAAGTGAATTTCGTCTCTTCTGCATCCAAGCAAATCCAATTTCCTAAAAAGGTTTCCTGAAATCATGTTACATCCCGATCACCGATTACTTAAAGGCAAGTTCGCAAGGAGGAGAATCATGAGGGCAGGTGAAGCAGTGCAGGCGTCACCTGATTATTACAGGCTGTTAAAAAGTAATAATTCATGTTACCAATGAGAAGTCAGGGCTGAAAGTCATGTTCAACCACAAGAAGTGGAAGGGACCAGTGATGGAGAGGATCAGAGTCAGAGTGCAGGACAGAATGAGGAGTCAAGGTGAGAGTATTCAGTTGCCAAGTCATTAGGAGCGTTTGAGGCCGTTTAATGCCACTTTTTATAGTCACATCTTACCTAAAGACATTTTAAAATACAAATCCTCCTGAGGCCTGGAATAATTAAAGTTTGTGTATTTTAGATATTGTTAGATAAAGACAACAATGGCAGAAAAAACGTCACAGTATTACTCAGTAAAATTTCAATAAAATACTCCTCCTCACTGTGAAATAATCAGACAGAATTTTGGAAGAAAACATAAACAAAATATTTTCATTCTTGATCTGTTGATTATCATTTTTCCAATTCATCATTCAATTTAGTCTTTAAAATGCCATGGCACTCACACACACTCTGAGTCATTAACCTGCCAAATCCGAACACACAGCCAAGTCATGGTACATACATTTCTAGATTCAGTGTGACTTACACTTCCTGAGGATATCATCATCCCCGATGTCCACGTCCCACGAACAAACGTCCACATATCCGCTTAGAAATCATGGAGAAAAGCTGCTCTGCATGTAGCTCCAGATTACGCCAGAGAATGATAACGTTTTAAAATTTTCTTCAGTATCAAAGTAATCAAGTGATAGCTGTCTGCAAATCCATGCGTACACTGCAAACACAAACTGCTAATAGCTAATTCGGGATATTTTTTAATGGTGCCTGGTTGCCAAAATGTTGAAAAGAAATACGCTAAAAAAAAAAAATGAGACTCAGGGTGCAGCCCACAGCCGAACTATCAACTCCATGGCAACACTCCTTTACATCTCCTTAAAAGCCTTAAATTGCAGTAACTGTAGTTTCAACACGTAGAGCGTTTTATCCCCTAAATAGAAGCAAGAAAAAGAATAATAATAGGTGTTAGGAAGTGAGCTATAAAATCAATTTGACCTCTGACTATAACTGCCCATTTTTGCTCTGATAATATCCCAGTACCATTCACGTTCTTGTAGTGTCCTATTACCTCAATCTTTTAGAAATGTGTTACCTCCACTTTGGCTGATTTACCGGTATTACAATTATCATTATGTTCTAGACTCTGGCTTACGTCTGTAACAACAAATCTTTCACTTGCTGAGCAAAGGACGCTATTTTCTGGCTTTACCACTACTGTCAATAATATAGTTTTATTCCCGATTTTAACACAAAGAAAGAGTCGCTTTGTGGGAACACTATATGTGTCACTACAAGGTTAAATAAGACCCACCCTCAGACTGTACGAGTAAATGTATAATAATGAACCTTCTTCGTGTATGCTGTAATAGCTATATGCGCTAGTGGCTGTATTTCGATGTCCACTTTCTTTTTGTCTTCTTCTGTTTATTTATTCAGATTTAATTTTTTTCTCGATTGTTGCTCTATATTGTTTCTATTGTGCCTCTAGTGTTTGGAGTTAAGTGGAAAATACAACTAAAATGATCACAACAATAAAACAAAGACAATGAATAGCTTATCACTGCTTCTATGTTCCTTCAGGCCATTTTCCTCATTCATTTCTGCTCAGAAATATATCCTGCCCATACCTATTCGTGTGTGTGAGTGCGTCCACATTAGTACGACACACTCATCATATCCTACTGTATGCAAATGAAATCAGAGCTTCCACTTCTCCTCATCTTGCTTTGTTACTTTTTCCTCCTGAAATTATTTCTATGCATAGACCGTAAATTGTGCTGTAATGCACAACAGTGTTACGTTAAACCACTGAACCTGCACCTGAGGACCACAGAATAGGATATAGGAACAATAGGGAAATGAAGTAAATCTAATTTCTGGCAGTAGATGTTGACATTTACATACATATTGGCAGAGTAATTTCAAAGGCAGGATGAAGCTTTGAGAGATAAACCAAGAACAATACCTAAAACTGAAGCAAATCCTCAACAGTGAGATTTAAACCACACAGTCTAAGCAGGTGTTCAGAAGGAAACTGCAGGCAAATGTATCTGTGGCTAAAACTGCTACAAAAAGTAAAACAGGATGGAATCCGTAAGTCTACTGATTGACTACAGTATTAAAAGTAATTTACAGGCGAATCAAACAAACTTTCAAGTTTGCCTGAAGGTGACAGTCCTGTTTCTATTGTTTCATATGGAAACCAGGGTGGGTTTGTTGCCCTTGACCAAGTTCAGCTCACTCAGATCCTTTTAATAACTCTCCAATTGACTTCAAATTAACCAGAACCCGTTATAGAACAGAAATTTCCCCTGTTGTGTGAGAAAGGGTGTCACTGAGACATTAGCTTTTTGACTTTCCTCTCTCTCTCTCTCTCTCTCTCTCTCTCTCCGTCTCTCTTTTTCCCTTGCTCATCCTTTCTTCCTTTCTCTTGATGATAAAGGGCTCTTTTTAAGGAGAACAGAAAGCTTGTCAGGAATTGGCCAGCTGGAGAAAGTCATTTGAGGCCCAAATTGATGCACTCGGGACTCTCAATAGTATCTCTCCAATAGTGGGGGCAGGATAGAGGGAGATGTGGTGGCCGGGACATTGTTCCTCGTAAATGGCTCTTTATTTCATGGGCGAAGTTGGGAAATGAGCAGCACCGCTCATGGCTGCCGCCATACAGCGGAGGACGGCCATGCGTTAAATAGAACACTAAGAAACAGGAGCCCCTAATATCTTAACAACTAAAAAGTCTACGCCTCACCTACATCATGTGCAGTTTTACTGGCAATGGGAACACATGCAAATAAAGTTCCTATAAGTTATAAAGTCGAGACTGTGTGTGAACACCATCCATCATGCTGACAGTGTGAGGGCAGGCTACATGGACATGAATCCATGCACAGGCTGACTGGCTGAACAAAGCCCCCTGGACCATGACTAGGAAGAAAGGCCTGAAAGAGGAGAAGCATTTCAAATCCAAAATCCCAAATGTAAAGTGTGTGTGTGCATATGTTTCTTCTTTGGGAAAATCTGTGTCTATGCAGGTGTCAGTCTGCTATGTAGTACTGAAATACCAGTAATTTCTTCTCTCTCTTTCTGTGTGTGTGTGTGTGTGTGTGTGTGTGTGTGTGTATGTGTGTGCGTGCTCTCCATTGTGCAGCTGTGATCCATGAGATTCAGGCTGAGCTGTCACTCCGCTAATCTCCCCCAGTAGAAATACAGCTTGGAAAATGTCATCCGAACATTCCGAATTGTGTTTACACTCGCTGCAGGTTCCATCGCTTCTAATTTGACAAGTCATTATCACCCATGCTCCTCTCCCTCCTCCCTCTCGCTGCCTGAGAGACAACAATAAAGAGGAGGAGGAAGGATGAAGGAGAAAAAACAAGGGCATTAAATTCCACTCACAGACACACAATTGTGCTCTCAATAATCAGGTAATCCAAACACCTAGGCTAGAACAGGAAGTATTATTGTTATTTTCATTTATTAAAGAAAAACTTCACTTCACATCTTTCACAAAAATACATTCCCTAAGGCATGCTTATGTTTATAAAATATAAAAACTAGACAGGAAACTCTCATGGTGAAGCTGTTGGCTGCTAAAAAAAAAAAAAAAAGCAGCTGGTGGCTTCGTGTGTATTGGGAGAGGCACATTGCTTTCAACACCCTGAGGCCCGCCGTAAAGTTAGCAATGACAAGGACTGCAGTACAGTGGGAATTCACACAACAAGTCCTCCAAATTAAACAACAAAATACATTGTTAGTCTTCCAGACTGACACATATAAGCCTTTTATTTTCCTCACACCGCTACTGACAGAAGACAGTGCTGTTTTGGCAATGTGTAAACTCTAGGTTTAGGCACAAGAACAACTTGGTTAGGATCATGGTTTGGGTTAAAACAACCACCTGTTTAAGGTTAGAAAACAACCACAGTCATGGTTAAAAGAATCTAACATTGTGGCCTGTCAGTAGTTGAAAGTCTGATGTTTAGTCAACCTATTCATCCACCCTAACCTTCATTCATTTTCTTTTCTCTCCTTATGTTATGTGTGATTTTATACACATATGACTGTGACCTTGTAAGGATGATGTCATTCAATAGTCATGCCGTAGCTTGATCTCTTTTGTAACAGATTTAGACAGATAAAAGCCGTCAGTAAACAAACTGCAGTGACATAAATCTTGCCCATGCTGAAAAAACTTTCTTTTCAAAAGTTTAGTGGGCAAGTGGATTTTGTATTCACAGGGTTTGTGTAAGAGCATTTCTCATGACCTCTATTTCCAGGCGTACAACTTACAGCCTGGGGGGAAAACTCTTAAATACGCAATCTACCTGCAGACAAGAACATACAGAGGTAATGGGATCTCGAGTAGACATCACCACCACTAATGGTTGGGACTAAGGTTCTGGTTGACTGTGCCTCTCCCAGTAGATCGGCCCTTTTATTTAAATTTGTGCTCCGTAGTGACTGTATCCAGTCGCGCTATCAATGATGCTGAACACTTGTGGATATGATGCGTTAGTTATTCTGATGCAGACCACAGAGTGCAATATTCATGGTTATATGCATTGGTCTCACTTGGCTGTCAACTTGTTTATTACTTTGGTCATCAGAGTGCATTTTTCATTATTTACCATGTTTCATAATACATTGGGATGATTTATTCATCGGAGACATTAAACATCTCAGTGATAATGTATGTATGTATGCAATGTCACTATAGAGACGTTAGGACGTTATGTTTACTTGGAAGTGAAATGCTTATGTCTAATTTGCTTCTTCAGTTTCTGGCATCTGTTTTTGTGTAGAGAGGATATGTCTGGATGATTACATGCTAGTTCAATTTTGAATTGTTTTATAGTTAAAACATGGCATAATGGATATGATGACTTATTATGCATTTTTCCTGTTGATAGGGGTTTGGTCTTTCTTTTCACACTGATATGTAAAGAGGAAACCTGTGTTCCAAAAAGAAAGAAAGAAATAAAATAATGTCCATAATAAAAAATGTGATGTTAAATCAAGGTGATAGCAGAAGAACTGTCTGCGAGAGAGAGGATGGGAGAGCAGTGGAGAGGCAATGACCCATCCATCCATCCAGTCTGTGGAGAGACATCTCCAGTGATAGCAGCACTCGGGGCCAGAGGAGTTAATGACACAGTGCCCTAGGCCTAGACCCGGGCACCATGCCCATGATCATAAAAAGACGCGCGCACACACGCACGCACACACGCACACACGCACGCAAAACTCAAGTGATTTTTGTTCGAATTTGTATTCTTTATTGACATGACCCAAAAGAAAGCAAACTGCCGTGACGGACTAGTACAACGTGAGAGTGAGGTCTATCCATCAGTCAACAGTGACATCATCTGATGCTGGTTATTGACTGAGAAAAACACAAAGTTGAACAGGTCAATAAAAACCTGTTTTTCATATTCCATATCATTCACTCTGCTCAAGTGATGCTTCGCTTCACTAGCCCTTAAATGATTTCTGCTTTTTCACCTCATCCTCTTTCTGTCCTGTCATCCCCTTTTGTCAATCTATTCTTACTCTCTCACTTTTCTCTTTCTTTTACCCCTCAGTTTTATCCACTTCCGTCTTTTATTATTTTCATTTTAGGTGCTTCCATGCATTAACAAGGTCAGAGGTCCATGGAGAGTGACTACTTAAGTAACAAGATAAAAACACGGACTAGCAACACACGCATTCACAAATATGTGCATTACAGCACTAAAAGTGTGATGTTGATTTGATAACTTTGGCTTGTTACTTAGATGCCTCCCCCTGAACTCTCCACACGGGGGATGATGAAGCTACGAAGCCTCCCGGACATGCGCCCTCCATCATGACTTTCAGTCCCTGGATTTCTCACCATGACATCTTCGAGCTTATACCTAACATTGATCATCAATCGACCTTGTGCTCCTCCATCAGTTAATCCCAACTATCAGGCTCCACCCCTCCCCACCCCCCACCCCAACGTCCCCCACCTTTATTCCAATAAATGGCATTGTTGTTAGTCTGAGAGCAGATACAGCCTGACCATCAAGTGACAATAAGAACCAGGTGCAAACTCTTGAAAGTTAGAAAAGCTGGACTGGGAGTTGAAAAGTAGAATAATGAAGATACACTGAGTCTTGTCTTTGCATGTTTATCCGTTTAATGTGTGGGTTGTGTGTATCAGTACTATTGAGTGTATATGTGCTATCTACAGTATATGTATGACACCGTTTATGTTAAGGGAGAGGATAAATGAGCAAGTGCTGAAGATGAAAGAACATTTTCAATTAAGATGAGTATGAAGCCTGGTTCATTAATAATGCAAAAATCATTACCCCTATTACGATAGCGCCCCAGTTTAAAGACACTGTATGTGTGCATGTGTGTTTGCTTGCCAGCTTCTGCTTGCAAGTGTGTGTCTAGTGTGCATGTGGAATAGATTCCTCAAGTGATTTGATGCCAATAATTCATCCCCCTTAATGCCCAAAGGAAAAAAGCCATAGAGCTTCTCAGCTTGTGAACACAGAGAGTGCATGCTTTGGTGCACCTCCATGCATGCACGGGAAAAGGCGGGAGGAGAGAAACAAAAGAGATGAAAAAGACGGAGTGCAGTCAGATAGGCAGACTTGTCCGATGCGCTCCTCTAAAATATTTATGTAGCTGGAGATTTCTGTCCCTGATTCTGAGTCCAATTAAAGCTCTTCTCTAAATGAATGTGCTTGTGCAGGAGCCAGGAGCCAGGAGAGGAAACAGCAGCCGTCTGCAAAAGCAGCAAACACAACACTGCAATACAGCCAGTCAATCTCACGGTCTATGTTTCATAAAAGCACACAGGTCCACAACCATGATACGTACATGCTGCAGTAACATACAGTAATACATACAGAAGAGATACAGAACAAATACATGACAAAACACTTTTGTCCATGAATGAAATAAACACTAACAATTCAACATCATGTGCTTATTTGCTATGCTTGCGCTGACATTATAAATCACAGCCTGCGTTTAATGCAACACACAAAAGTCCTGACATTAACTTGCCAGCCTGGAATTAAAGCAATCTCCTTTACATCTGAAACTGCTGAATTATTCAGCAGCTCGCCAATAAGGAGCGGTGCTGGAGAGGATAGGGCCTTTGGGTGGGCATTTCTAAGACAAACGACACATATGCTAACATGCACCGCTCTCCAGTGGCAGACACATTACTCTCATGAAGCTACCTCATAAACATCCAGGGAAGAATAGGAGAGGAGAGGAGTGATTTAAAAGATGAACTCAGCGACAGAAATGAACGGAAATTATACGGACTAACATAACATGAACTCCTTCTCACGCTCTTCTCGGCCTGGAGAGCAGGGAGGGCAGTGCCTGTGCGGCAGCTTTAAATAGGAATTAGCAGCATTTCATTGTGATTGTGATTGAGTAGGGGTCCCTGGGGTGGGTCTGGTCATTGTTACGAGGCTTTGTAAATCTACAGTAATCCTCCCAGTGCAAGCCAGAGGCACACACATACACACACATGAATATTGCACATACAAAAAATGCATCTAAGTATGTGTATGTATATTCATGCTTGTTATTTCCAACAAAAAATTATAACGACTGAATATAAAAAATAAAAAAATCATCCAGTAAGACAATTTCATTCACTTGCATGCCTGGCATGAGCAGGAGAGGTTGTGATTTTTAGATTCTGTACATCAATCACAAAATCTGATTCAGACTTCGGTACTAAAGCTCGTGTCTCGTTGTCAGAGTGAATATGATTAGAATAATTATGTTACCCAGAGTGTGGTTCTCATACTGACGACTGTCCATACTACTTTTCCTTAACATTTGGCCTCCACCCACTCTTCCGCCCGCACAAACATGCAGACACACGGTTGGTGAGACAGCCCGAGTGGAGAATAGCTCGCAGCCTGCTGGCTCTATCTCTTGCAAAGCTTTCCGCAGTCAGGGTTCACCTGTCTCTGCACTTCACGTATCTCTAAATCTTGGCACCAGTTTGTGAACTTCAGCCCTGCGCAAAAGATCACCGCAAAAGCCTGGTGAGCCAAAGTATGTAAGCACTTCAGCCTAAACTGGATAGGTGAGAAGAGGTACTTGTTCAGTGCACAGTGAAGGGAACGGCGACTTTAGAGGAGCAAAAGCCACAGTCAATTAAACCCTGCTCCTTGAGGGGTTGGGACACAGAATTAGTATTCCAAGCTGACACATTAAATTCCTCATATGCTTTCTGGGCTTAAATGTCTAAGTATCCCAACATAAACTGACCCTGAGGCTAGTGTTAACAACAGAAAGGTCAAGCGGGAATCGACTGTAGTTAATTTCATAATTTAAACATTGTAGCTTTGAAAATGTCCCTTCCGTGCATTTCATAAGCTACAGTAACTCTACAATCCAGAAGACCTACATTTAAAATAAGTAATTTAAGTAAAAATACAACATGTAATAGATATATGAAAAGCATGACACTTTTCAGTGTTATGTCATCATATGCATCATATAACTCTGTCATCATTACTGGTGGTTTAACGTATAAGCAGCATTGTAATGTTGCAGTTGGTAAAGGTAAAGCTGATTTTAAGTGCTCTATTTAGTATTGGTAGTTAAATCTGTAACAGTGCGTCATCTGTAATAAACTATGCATATGTAAAGTAACTCCAGCTGTCATAAATAATTAAATAGATAAATGTAGAGGAGCAGAAGTATAAAGTAGCAAAAAACGCAAATACTGAAGTCACTCAAGTTCCTGAAAATTGTACTTGAAAAAGTATTTGAGTCTTAGTTACATTAATATTATGTGAACATATCCATAAATTATTTAATTAAGTAATGGACATTGTTTGTTAATCCAACATTAGACCTATCTTTTTGTTAGAATAAACCACAATAATCCATTCTAACAGAAGAAAAAGAAGAAAAATGTATTGTATTATGTAGACCTGTGTAATATGATCCCAGTCGTTTAAAGCACAATATAATGCATTTCATAAAAATATGTATAACATAATAAATCCAGTCCCCATCTATTAGCTTGCCCTGCCCTCATATCGATGTGTACGGACACATCTGTGCCCACAGACACACAGAGCCAGTACACAAGCCCACACTGAGAAACTGTATCTGCTGCTCTCTCAGGCATGTACTTTATATACTATTTTCATATTTAAGTGCACAGTGGGTAAAGGCTCCTCTCCGGTGCACAGTAGGTGTTGTGGAAATAAATATTTTATACTAGAATCTAATTGCATTTTGTGGCCCTGAGCGCCCTACCAGACAATCTGCAATACCGCTCTAATGGCTATGCTCCTCAATGTGTGTTGGAGGGCGGGCACGCACGCACACACGCACACACCTTACAATCTGGTTTATGAACTCAGCATCTGTGTAACTCTCACACATCATACCAGCAGTCGCTCATATAGGTCTATAGGTCATAGAGCAGTGTGTGTTTATATGCATGTATGTGGGTCTGTTTATGAATGCAACAGAAGCAGAATTTACTGAATCCCTGACAGAGTCTGTGAAGCATACCGTCGTCTCACACAGGACTGAGTGCGCCGTTTCTGCTTCTGCTTATTGACCGGAATGGCCTTGTACATCCCACATGAGAGGGTTCTGAGGTTACACGTAAGCACATACACACACATATACATTCACAGACAAACTGTAATAGGCTAAACTTACATAAGATCATAACATGACACAAAATTAGATTAGGGTGTTTGTACACCAGTAAGGGATCTATGCATCCTAAAAATATCAACCATTCAGTTTTAAGAACCAACACAAACACAGTGATAAGTAAATCCTGTTTGCGCAACACAGGCCACAGAGATTAAGTATTGTCCTCCAATGATGACCATATTGACAATCGACAGAGCCAGACTTGTATAATCTGAGAGAAAGGCCAAATCAATATCCACTACAGGATCCAGCACACTCAGATGAGGGTTTAACCCACTCAAAGAGGAGCCTGGAAAAGCTCTATCAACCCTGGAGGCCACTATACCAGACAAATCCCAAGCCCTCAGTTTTAATAAGGGAATCAAAATAATCGTCAGGGTACAGGCTGGCCTTGGCTTTGTTTTTGCGTCTTTCAATATGGGCTGATGGAAAGTGTGAATAGTGGATGTCAGACCAACATCTCACTCCATACACAGACAGAGCAACAAACAGATGGTCATTTTCTAAAGTTCAAGCTGTTAAAACAAAACAAGTCAAAATATTTTTAATAAATACAGTGCACAGTGAGTTCATAGCTACTAAAGTCTGCTGCAGCCTCACCTGCACCCAAGCCTATGGCAGGACTGCAGACATCAACAGAAATCCCTTTAGGATTACCCCTTATGGCTGTATATGTATATTGGTGATTCACAGTCACAGGGTGTGCTCAGTGCAGCGCAGAACTCCAATACAGTTTTTTGCTGGCACACGGCCAGCATTTACATATGAATAAATATCAGGAAAAATCAAATAAATAAAGGGACAGCAGGAAAAAATAATCCTGTTAAAGATCAAACAGCAGGCTCGCTTTCTCCTCCTCCTGCCGTTCTCTCCTGCCACAATTTTTCTCCAATTTATACCTACATTCCTCAGCTCATCAGCGCTCTCACCTTTCTCTCTTTTTCCTCACTTTCCTCACTCATCTTCTAGGCTACTATGTGTTCACGTTTAATATTCATTTTTCTAGTTCTCCTCATCCCTCTTTCTCTCCATCGTTTCTCCCTCTTCCCCCATCCACCATCTCCTTTTCCATGTCATGGCCAACCATATCTTTAATCTTGCTCTTCCCCGTTTTCCCATGTCCAACGCTCCCTCGCCGCCCTCCCTCCCTCCCTCCTCTCCAGTGCAGAACTAAATGGAGATTAATGAAGGGAGGAAGATGTGTCTGTCATCCAGGCAGTCTGATGCAGCCACAACCAGTAAAGTACTGGAGCTATTCAAAACACACCAGGGAAAGCTCTGCACTAATACTGCTCCAGCTGAGAAGAACTACAGATTAGCTCTCCACTTCTATTTAGATGATTTGTAAATACTAACCATACCACTGACGCATGCATTCCTTTTTACAGTGATATGAAGTATTTGGTATATGGGTTTTCTCCCCTCTCTCTCTCTCTCTCTCACTTTTATCCTATCATTGTAGGATATTCAGAGCACACCCCTGTGTCTCATTTCCTCCCTAAGTTTAAATCCTGACAACTGACGGCCGCTCGCTGCTCATACGCCAGTCAAACAGCTCTGATAAGCCCCGCAGGAAATTGACTCGTATTTTAGAGCTTCATCTCCCACATCACATCCTTCCACCACCCATCATGCCCTTGGTTAGAGGTCAAGCAGCTTTCACTAATCTCATATGCAAATTTGTGCATGGTACAGTGTGAACATGAGGCTGATGTCCATAATTCATGCACCATTACCAGTGACAAGTTACACTTATGTCTGAACACAAGTTTCTGCTGATATTAGCTTTCTTAGTAGTTAATGCTGGGCAGAAAAGAAGTTGAAAAGTAAGCTGTCATTTGTGTGTATAGAAAACATGTCTGTGTGCATTCAGAGGTGGACGAACAGGACAGTGTTGCATGCTGCATGAAATATTTAGCAAAGATGCCTCTAATGCTCTAGACTTGCCTGTTCATCCTCTTAACACATGCTAACCTGTCTCCCTTTATATTTCTATGGCATTACTATGCTGTCTTACTGAGGTGATGTCATACAGTGTATGTGTGTGCGCGCATGAGAGAACAGGGGACTGCGCTCATCTCAAAACATTACACGAAAGGCTTCAATTAAAAGTAAACATTCTGATGAAGATGATCCATTTACTCACAAGGTAATTACAAACATTAATTAAAATCATCCACAAACAGGCCTGTGCATGCCACGCTTAGCACTACAATCAGCTGCTTATACCCACACACTTATCAAGGCTCACATGGCCCGTGTGGATTAGCATCTGTTTATGTGTGCTATATATTCATCTATCTATTGTGTTCCTTCTCTCAGCCTGGCTGGATGGTGCTTTCAAGGAGCAGACATCTCCTCTGGAGCTCTTCTGTAGCAGTGTGCGCAGCAGTCAGCGGAACGCAGCAGGGGGACCGGGCTCATGTGACTCTACTACTGGTGAGAAAGAGGCAGAAAACTGACAGGCTGGCATACACAACTGGGACTGCAGTTAAGTCGACAGGAAGACTCCTGCTAAGCTGCTGGAGATATGCTTGGAGGAACTGGAGCTGAATTACATGAAAGCATCTGCCCAGTTAAAACAGATTCCGTTTTCCGCATGCTTCCAAATTGACAACAAAATAATAGCTTTATCAGGTAAGACATAGATGTACTTAACAATGCGATACCCTTGGATACCTAAGATGGTGACCCTCCTCCTGTTCCTTTTTCTTCAGAACGCGACAGCAAGAATCAACATCGTTAATTGTCATTGAGTGATCTCTTCACTGCATCCCCCACCTCCTGTTCTTTTTTTCCCTACAAGCCTTCATCCTGATCAGCCTGGGGATGATGCCTGTGTCAGGTTTACTCATCTGTGATTGTGAACATGGCAACTGCTGAGATCCTGCATCCAACTCATATACTGTATATTCACATTATCATTATCACATACAACCATATTACTGTATTGCAGTCTGGAAATACATGCATACATACATGCATATGTGTGTATATATATATATATATATATATATATATCAACTTGTATATACAGATGGGTGACAGTTGAAAGGAAAAACCTGCATAAAACCTGAATAAATGTGGAGTGGAGAAACATAATGAATGCAGGAGCTACCACACAGGTGCACTGATTGGTACAATTAAGCAATTAACATCCAATCATGCTCTGTGGCAGGCAAAAAATCATCTTCACAAGAAAGCAGTTTATTCTGATTTTGTGTCAAGATGACAAGAGGTAAAGATCAAAGTGACTTTGAAAGAGGGTTCATTGTTGGGGCACAGATGGCAGGAGCCTCAGTCACAATGATGCTCAGCTGGATAGTGTTTCAGTAGGAACAGTGACTACAGTGACATCTGTATTTAGATCTATGGGAAAGTCGTCAGTATACAGGGTCTTTAGTGTGGTTGACAGCGAACATTTGATGACCCTGATGCTTGTGCTTTAGTGCGATATGTAACAAAAAACAGAAGAGCAACTCTTCCTCAAGTGACTAAGGAAGTCAATACAGGATGTGATCAGTCTGTCAGCAAGAACAGTGCGTCAACAGTTACATAGAGAGAGATATTATAGTAGGGTTGCAGTGCATAAACCCCTCATTACTCAGATGAGTGCACAGAGTTCAGAGTTCAGTGATGCAAAAACCATAAGCACTGGTCTACAGAGATAATGTGATATGGTCAGATGAGTCATCCTTCACCATATTCTCCACAAGGGGGTGAGTGCATGTGTGACGTACACAGGCCTGAATGCTTGACCCCTACAGTGAGGTAGGGTGGAGATCTACTGGCTCTGATAGTATGTTGTGGGGGGGCTTTTTGCTGTCATGGTTTGGGTCCACTTGTCCCCAGTGGGAAAGATCACTGCAAATCAATACAAAGTTGTTCTGAATGATCGCCTTCATCCAATGATGAAACATTTCTATCCTGATGGGAGTGGTCTCTTCCAGGATGACAATGCCCCCATCAACTGGGCACAAGGGGACACCAACAACACCTTTTGGACCAATGTCTTAGACTATTCACCTCCACCACCAAAACACAAAATGAGGATGTATCTTTGGGAAGAATGGTGTTCATCCCCCCAGTAGAGTCCAAAGACTGTCAGAATCAATGCCATGGTGCAGTGACACTGACTTACTCACTTTAAGTTGGGTTTTCTTCCATTTTGTAGTTATGCTAAGGCTTTATTTTTGGCTTAAAGGCTTTATATAAGATGAGTATCGCAGAAATGATTCAACACCAATACCTTGATTAACTGACAGGTATTTTAATAATTCTCCTAACTACAGTTCATTTCAATCAGATAATGAGCAATTTAACTCAATGCAAGTGATGAAATGTGGGAGTAATGAACCAAAGGGTAGAACATAACTCTCCGAACATGGCGAAGTTTTATGAATAGTAAAGGAACATTTAGGTTTGACATACAGCAGTTCTACACATTATTCCAGTTAAGTATTTTTAACACTTTACTCAACAACTTGATTACAGTACATCACTAGAAATGAACCAATTAGCCACAAGCATCTGCTGTCCGCTGAGGCAGAAGAAGACAGGATTGATGAACCTCTCCTCTTGTCTCAAGTCAACAATCTGCTATCATAAGTGATCGATTTGATAGTTATAAGATTCCCAACAATGGTTACAGTCGGATAGCTTTAGATTCAACAAGAGGGCTTACATCAACAGGAGTCCGAAAGCTAGCGTTAATGTTATCAACTTGCCAGCAACGTTTTGTGGAACAAACGTTGTGGACTTCCAGCTATCGTAAGGTTTCTGCACTTGTGTGCGTGTCTCTCTCTAGCTGCCGCTGTGCATTTGTGTCTGAGCTTCAATACACCGAGCTAACAGAGTGTTTATTGAGAGAAAGTAGTGGATTTGAGGGACAGGATCTTTGAACTACCACACTGTTGTCACCTCTCGTCACTTGGTAGCTGATATGAGCAGGTTGTGCAATGCAAGTGAACAAAGTTATCATTTTTTAATGTCTTTGATTGCTTAAATTGGCTTTTTGGCTTGTAT
This sequence comes from Seriola lalandi dorsalis, assembly GCF_002814215.2. NCBI lineage: Eukaryota > Metazoa > Chordata > Actinopteri > Carangiformes > Carangidae > Seriola > Seriola lalandi. The sequence continues at coordinate 279,906 of NW_019523482.1, read as the reverse complement.
CTGTCTAAAAGAAAAAAATTATGTTTCAGGACAGTTTTGGGAAGGTGGTGAAAAACGTTCAGGCCCTGGACTGTAACTCTCATGGACTCTCAACAGACAAATGTTTGCCTGAATTATCTCAGTCACTATTGTCTCTTCTAAATGTCCTAGATGGTACCAAATCTAATCTAAAACTGTTACTCACTAGCATTAAATACACATTATGTTGAGTTGCAAAATATAACATTACTGTTAAATAAGTACTATATATCAGCCATCAGCCGCCCTGCTCTCTAAATATCAGAATCAGCCACTGAAAAGCTCATATCGGTCGATCACTAGTTTAAAGATAACAATCTGTACACCTTACACAAATCATGCCACTGCTTTCTCAAAGAGAGCAGGTGGGAGGTTCATCGACAGCAGAGTGAAATTAACGCCTCCTGTAGCCTCTGCAACACTCTTATCACCACCGTCTGTTCTCTAATCGGAGGATTAAACGAGGTAAGGCCTGCTGGCGTCACAGTCCAGCTCACAGTCTTATGCATGGAAGAACGGTACTGTCGGCCTTCTAATCAGGCAGGAAGATAGCGAGTAAGAAAGCAGAGAGGAAGATAGAAATGGCAGAAATGTCGCTCAATATGTCATTTTTAAAGTATTGTAACTCTGGGATACACTAAGAGTCTGAGCACATTTCTGTACTAAATCAGAAAGAGGCGGGGACAGCAAGTAAACACAGTCGAGGGAAATGTATGTGATGACCAAAAATGAAAATGTATCCTGAGGTGAATCCTATAAAACTGATATCTTCACTTTAGTATTTACCTCAGTCTCTCTGTGCAACAATAGTGCTCCTTCTTTACCATTTTATGTATCATAATGCTGTAACATTCCTGCTCTATTTCTCTTTCACGTAACACACAGTTCTGTGTCATTCATATGCTAATATTCTTATTTTCATTCCTTTTTTCCCTCCCCTTTACTTGCAGTGTTCACTTTCTCATCCACCGTGTTAATATCGGCATTCCTCTGATTCCCCTCCCCCCCATCCTCTTTCTCTCGTCTTCCCCTCCTCTTTTGATCTGTGAGCTGAATTATTCAATCTTACCCGGGCTTTTAATTCTCTTGATTGAGCCAATTACCTTCTGGATGGATCAATGTGGGAAAGGTAATGATTTAAATGGCTTCCGCATAAAGCCGCATAACCACTTCAGCTGGTGCAAAAGGAAAAGGGAGAGAGAGGGTGAAGAGAAGGAGGAGGAGGAGGAACGAGCAAAGGAAGGTGGTTTAACAGAGGGAGGGAAATGAATATCCTCTCTTTAACACAACCGTGCATGATTAAGCATGTACGTTTAAGTTCTTCATTTTGTGTCCCTGCCTCTACCTGCTGTATGCTACAATGTAAAACCATGCAGGAGAGGCAGACTGTGCAAACCCAGTTTCCTCAGGGATTATCTAAAATGTATGGGCTCTGTGGAAACTGGGTCACTCTGATCCTAAATGGTGCCATCGTAGCAGAAACCCACTAAGTCAATATCCTTCAGTATCCCACAGTCCCTCACTTGCTTGTCATCCTAACTCTCACATGCACCTCTAGTTCATGTAACATGTACAACCTGAATACACACATTTACATACTCTACATGTGCACACACTAACGCAAGCACGCACGCACGCACACACACACACACTTTGCCCCATCTTTGCGACTTGTCATCTCCTGTTGAGTGAGCTGTCCCATCCTATTTGGCCTTTCTTCTTCATCCTCCTATCTATTATTGATGTAATGGAGCATTGTATCTAAATGCAGCTCTGCCTGTGACAAGCACTTCAGCCCGGGGGGAACCGGGGAAGCAGGCCAACAGTTGTGAGCTCCTGCTGGGTTCGCTCTGGGGGCGAGTCAGCGAGGAGTCGGATGAATGGTTGGGCAGGTGGTTATCTTGGGCTTGGACTTGGCCTGACACGTACTTTGGCAAAAACATTTCCGCCTCATTTGTATAATCTAAGACCAATTTCAGACGGTGGAATATGTAACGATGATGGCTTCATCGAGCTGTTAAAGAAATGGCTTTTTATAATTCCAAATAGGTGTCTGTTATGTTGATTATCTAAATGTTCCTTATGGCATTATTTGGAAAAGAAAGAAGATCTACAGACAAAGCCACAGCTCGAGAGGGAGCAGGGTCACTTCTGAAAGACAGCGGTGAGCTAAAAAACTTGACATGAAGAAAGACCAGTGTTCTGAGTTCTCTCCCAGGCTACGACAGTCAAGGATTTTATAACTTATTTTGCTGTGTGTGGTACACTCGACCTGCCTCTCACAATGAACGCCCCTAATAAACTTTATCATCAATACCATCATGTATTACAGAATTGTGCTGTCTATCTAATAGTCTGTCAGTGCTCGAGCAGAAATGATTAAAAAAAAAAAAGTTGAAAATACAAGAACGAGGACAGATGGTCTGATTACTGCAGATATACCAAGTTGATTTTTAACCTCTTTTTCCTGCACTGTGAAGGAGAAAAAAATTGTTTTATAAAACAAATCAAACACTGGACCAATCTCCTCAATGATTCACTCTGATAACTATCTGATACATTTATAGATTGCTGCTAATATGGAGAATGAGGCGTTTGTTTAATTATCCCCTGTGCATGATTTACCTTCTGCTGCTTCAGCCTTTAAATTGTTCTGACAGCATTCAATTCAGACCTGTTGTCACGGAAATATGACTATGTCCAACCTAGTAGGATTGCAGTAGTGGCATTTTGTTTTATTTAAGTAACTTCCTGGTGTCTCTGGCCAAAAAATACTTCGGCACAGAATCCCCTGTAAAATGGCTGTAAAGTAATTTTTACACTCCGGTGTCTGTTTGGATTAAACAAATAAGGTGTAAAATAACACTTTAATTCGTGAGTATTAGAGGTGGTGGAAAACATATTTTGTTACCTGAACCAGAACCACGATAGGGTTGTGCTGAGAGCTTATTCCTTTGCCAATGTCAAGACGATATCTGGCTTGTTTTCTCATTAATGAAATAACTAAGGCTATTATTGTTATTTGTAGTATTAAATTAATTTTTCATTTAATTTGCATTGCCGTAGTTTCATGTCGGCATCTCCGCATATAACTGATGCTTGCCTGCACTGTGATTAAACACAGCGGAGGAGATCGAGAGACAGAATATGTCACGTAGTTCAGTTTCTCAGCTTGCTATTTATCATGGTTGTAAATAAAACTTTCGGCCGTAACAGGGAAGTGAGAGAGAGAAGTGAGAGAGCGAGCAATAAACAGCTGTTTCTATGCGCCTCCACCTGCTGATTGAGTGATTATTGTGAACACTCTGATTATTAAATGTAAATAATTAATGCTTGTTTGTGATGATAATTTTGTTTAGTTTTAACCTAGCCATAAAATGTATTTGTCATCCTACTGTCATCACTCAGGGTATCCGAGACAGAGCGACTCGACAGTCTCTCTCCCTCTTTGGTCGCTCTTTCTCTCTCGCTCACAGGGTAGCTGTGACATTATTTGCCAGACAGATTTGAGGGAGGTGTTGATCTTCTTATCCAATTCCCGACGACAAAGTGAATCAGCGTATTTCTCAAAATGTACAACTAGTCCTTTAACATGCAAGAGGAGAAAATTGGATATCAGCTCTTCCATCACCGCAGCTACAAACCAACCAGCAACCAGCACAGTAAGATATGAAAATTTAAATATGGACATAAGCTTGCAGATTGTTGTTCTCTTCATGGGGTGAGCGCAGTAATAGTGTTACAAGCGTATGACAGAATTAGCAGTAAAGGACAGAGGACTAATGTTTTTCCCCAAGATACACTGGGGCTAAAATAACCAGTGAGCTGCCAATAGCCGATCCTTATTTAATTAGCACTGTTTTTAATTACTTAAAGCAAATGCAAATTGATTGACAGCAGTAATTAGTTTAGTGCTCGATCTCTTGTGTGTCCCTTGTCTTTGTTAGTCCTTTTACTTCTTGTACAGTGTTTCTTTCTCACTGAAGTTTCCTCAGTAAGTTTGGAACTAAAGGCTTAGGATTTGTTCCATCTCAAATATTATTTTTTTACGATCCCAAAGAGACAGAAGTAAACAGCACTACTTCATACTTATTGTGTTTGGGGAAAGAAACCGTGACTTTGAATTGTACAAGCAGCCGCTCATCTCATCGTTCTACTCAAGGAATGTTGGGAACTTCAACTGGGATCCTGTCGCTTTTTTCTGATCACACACTGACTAAAGTGCAGCACCTCCGCGGGCCATTTTAAGTCCAAAGTCCATCTGAGCCACTTGACTGAGGACGAGGAGGCCAACAGCAGATTTGGTTGCCACAGCAACTAGAGACCAGTTCTGTCTGCGGGGTCAGCAGCTATCGGTTCGCTTCAAGGGAGATGATGTTGAAGAGGCAGTGGAGGCTCAGGATCAGTATAACTGCCTCTCCAAACCCTTCATTCTCTATCTCTGTTGAACAGGACTCTCTTTCTATCCAGGTGTATAAGAGACCGTAGTTCACCTCGACACCTTCTTCCCTTATTTTTATCCCTTTTATATACAAACTCTCTGTTTCTCTCCATTGATTTCTTTAGTAGAACTTTGTGTAAACTTTTAAAAACGAGAAACACTAGTCTATACATCCAAATCATATTGAGGTCACAATGTATATTTCACTGTTCTGCATCTACTGCACATTCTTGCTTAATTTCTCTGCCCTCCTAACATGAAAATAAATAATGAGCCTAATTTTGCATGTGTATATTCAATATCTGCATGGATATAACTCACTTGTGAAATGCCTTCAGTGTATGTATAACAAGAATATGTACTGAGAACTTGACCTTTTAGTTACCCCTGGACCAGAACTAAGATGTGTGCAGAAGCAGCTTCTATGGAACAGCCTGCCAGAGGAATTTCTCAGCTCTACATTTGCATAATTACATAAATCAGACCAAGTTAAAGTAGTTTTTATTTCCTTGGAAAGCCAGTTGCTCTACACTGAATCATAAATAGCTCCCATGGTGCTATTTTACTTCAGTGGTTTACCGGTATTTGGTGATTAACAATGTTTTAAATGTTTTATTGGTTGCTTTCGTTTAAACATCATATTGATGTACAACATTTATGTTTTATGTGCATCACCCCTTGTTTGTGTATTTTGTTTGTGTTCACAAGTAATTACTTTTAGAAACTGCCTGCATTAAGTAATCTACACCAATCAGTCGCCACTTTTAATCAGTTACTGTTCTTGATGTTGTGGCTGATCAGTGTACGTGAGTGTGTGTGTGTGTGTGTGTGTGTGTGTGTGTGTGTGTGTATGTGTATATATATATATACAGTATATATATACTGTATATAGGCTACTGAAGCTACATTCCATTACGCAATAGCAATGAACCTGAACCTTGAGCACTACAAACACAAACACACTTTCCAAAACCTCCAAAAGAGATTGACCTGTGACAAAAAACACCTATTACAACCCACACTTCCTGCTGTATGTATTGATTACCAACGAGCCAGTTCTCCTTATACAACTACAATCACAGATGTATCCAGAGTGTTCACTGCCATCAAAGCTGTTCACCTGCAGTGGACACAAAGTATGAGAGACCAGGATGATGTGTAAATGCTTTTGTACTTTCAAACAGAGTGCTACTGTAAGTTCATCTCCCCATGAATGTTGATTGATTTTTCTTAATTGAAAGTGTGCAGTGTCGTAATTAAATGATAACCTTGAAATCAAAATTCATACTTAATCTGAATGAGAGTGACAGCATCATTTAGTTGATCAACAGAAAATGAATTGGCAAATATTTCTATAATCAATTAATTGTTTAATGAAAATGCCAAACATTTGATGGTCACAACTTCTCTCTCTTCTTCTTTTTAATTCTTTCTCTTGTCTTAATGTTGTTGTGAACTGAACATCTTTAAGATGTGGGCTGTTAGTTGATGACATTCACTTTTTTTCAGTTTTTTGTTTATTTATACACTCAATTATTAATTGAGGAAATAATCAGCAGATTAATCAAGTATGAAAATAATCATTAATTGCAGCCTTAATTTGAATGTGTGCATTGTTGACATGTATACATCCTTAATATAGTGCTGAAAGTGTGACCATTAAATATATAGTTATAGCTCCTTCCTTTTTGTGAACAAGATGGAGCTCATGCCAGTGAAGTATTTAAAATTTAAATTTACAGGAGTTTGTGAATACATCACCCAACAATTCCTTTTCTTCTTACATGTGCACAAATTCAATTGTTTTGTTTCATTAATTCAGGATTCTTCTCTGTTCTGCATAATCCCTCACTTTTCTGTCCACTCTGCAACTTCAGGCCGTTCGCTCTTTTAGCATCGCTTTTCTCTACTCAGCATCCAATAATCCTGCAGTACACATACCTTCCCACCTGCCCGCATTCCAATTCTGCATTCTACCCCACTTCCCAGCTTGCCCCTCTCTGCTTCTCAGCTCCTGCCACTTGCCCTCAGATGGCATAATCCCTGTCATATTGTCACATTACAGGAGTTCAGATGCTAATGGCTGCACTGCTAATCCAGCTGCCGGCAAGCCTGGACAAGCGCCCATACCCGCTCTGCCCGGCTCTGAAACAGCTGTGCTTTGCTCAGTCATGCCAATGATGCACTGGGGATCACAGACAAAAAGCAGGCAGGCATGAGGTGGGAGAACTGGATGCTAAAATGGACATTACAGAGGAAGCAGGAGGCCTTCAGATATGGTATGAAATGCAGGAAAAGATATGTGCTGGACAAGAGGGGAGAGAAGCTACATGCGCTGACGGAGCTGAAGATAGTGGTTGGAGGCGGCAGGTCAGGGAACTTGAAGGTCACTGTGCAAAGGCTGCTTAGGGTGCGATAAGATGCAGGTTGTGGCCCTAAAATGACATTTGTAAGTTTAAACAAAAAAAAAAAACATGCTGAATGAGACATGGAAAGAGCAGGAGAAGGTCAGGATTCACTAGAGGGAAGCAGATACAACCAGTAGCTGATTGAGTTGTGGATGTGAATGAGCCTTGGCAGGCAATTATGGTCATTACTGTCTCTTACAATCTTTGTGAAATAGAAATTTCTCATTCCATGGGAAGCAAAGAATGTTCTTAAGCTCCAGAGCATTGTTTGTTGTGAATTTGTTCCAACAGTTCTGCCATCCATCAGCGGAAGAAAATCTGTTTGCCTATAATCAAAGTATAACAACACTTATCAAAAATTTAAAGTGAATTAAAAACTCCTCCTTTTCAATAAAACATCTGCCTGAAAGCATCATCCCATTAGTGAAAAGCGGGCATTCAGCTACTTCAAAAATAATTCAGCTAATTTGGCTGAAACCATGGGTTCAATTATTGAAACCCACAGTACAAGAGCAGAGGATGGAGAGGGACACATAAGTGGACTGAATACATGATCAGGGATGTGAGGGCTCTTTATGGAGGGGTGGTGTGCACGTGTGGTGAAGAGCTGTTCTTCACCCTTTCCCCTTCAACATTACACTCCACTTTCCCACACATTTTCTCTCACACACACACAATAATGATGAGTTTTTTATGTGGTTGATCAAAAGCATCTCCTCTGACAGTAGCAAATTTTGTGTGTGTGTGTGTGTGCGTGTGTGTGTGTGTGCGTATCTGCTGTTGTTGATGGCAAATGTCCTGTTAAAGGATGCCTATAATACATCAAGATCAATTCGCGATACCAGTGAGTTACGACACAAGCTGAACTGCTCTGTTAATCTGAAAATCAAACCTAAAACAGGGATGGGCAAATCAAATTTCAAGATTTAAACATAATTATCAGATATCATTAGTTATAAAATCAGGAAGCAGAGGCTCCTAATCTCTTACTTTGAAATTGGCCTGAGAGAACAGACACACAGCAGCCCTTGCATAAACACACAAACTCTCATCTCAATCTTCCAGTGTGTACAGAGGGAGACCTTTGACCCCCGTTCTCAAACAGAGCAAGGTTTGGAGAGTGGATGCACAGCCTGTGTACTCAGCTCTTGTGCACACAACCGTCCGTCTCCTGTCTGTGTGTTCATGTTGTTTACCTTCCATTAGACTAGGAGATGTGTCTATTACAGTAAGGGCCCTTGAGCTGCGAGTGGTATTCGCTTTCCATCATAGTTTACTCCTCACTACCAAGATTTAACAATATAACAACAGGATTTAAAAAGACACAATGCCAGTGGATTTGGACAAAAGGACAGATAATGTAATGTATGTGTAGAGGTAGGAAATTCTGCTATGGTTTTAATCCTGGTGAAGGAAAATCATTTTAAAGGTAAAATATGTGACCATTTCTCATTCAATATTCTGTATTTCAGAAGACGAAGAAGAAAAGAGAAACAACAGTAGTAGAATATATTAAGTGTCACTCTGCCTTCACCATTACATGAACAGCTCGTCATTACGTCACTATACAACATACGTTACAAGGAGACAGAGCTATGTAGCAGCTGGCTAAAGTGGCCAGTTTTCAGGGAAATTAGCTGTTTGTGATGTGCTCATTGCGTCTTTGTTTCGTTTGAACATTTTCCTCTTCCTGTTGCTCCAAATTCATTCTGGACTACTGGGGGGGGGGACGACTGGGTGATGAGTTCAACCCAGAGTGAGAGGGAGATTCAGAGGGTTTTTTCAAATAGAAAATTCCTGAGAAAAAAGAACACTGAGGGGAAGAAAAGGGGAGACTTGAGTTCTTTCCTGTTATTGTTCAGTCTTTATTCCGGGTTTGAAGAGAGTGTCTTGGGGTCAGAGTGGTCGGGAATGTGCGCTGAGAGGGCTGAAAGGAAGAAAAGCCGTCCATGATTGGCTGAGATTCCCAGAGGAAAATCGGTGAGGCTTGAGGAAACCTCTGAGGCTAATCTATCATTAGCATTCTAAAGGAACTACAGGGACTTGTGCAGAGAGACACAAACACACACACACACTCACACACTCACATCAACATTAGCCTGATTGCCACATTATGAATATTTTGCAAAAAACAAGCACACATGAATGTGAGCAAACATTATGCTGAAACAATGCTCACAAAACAGACATTTGAATAAATAAGTTCCCCATTAAACCCTGGGTGAGTCCACAGACGCAGTAATTTATTCAGTCTAAAGCTGCAATGAAACTATTTTGACAACGGCTAATTTTTAAAGTCATTTTACATGCAGATATGCCAAACATTTGATGGTTCCAGCTTCTCAAATGTGAATATTTACAGCTTTTCCCTGTTTTACAGTATAGTAATTTAAATATTAAACTGTTGGTTGGAAGAAACATCACATCTGAAGATGTCCCACTGGACTCTTGGACATGTTTCACTACTTTCTGATGTTTTATTTTAACCAAACAATTAATTTAGAAACTAAAGGCAAATAATAATTAGTTGCAGCCTTAATTCAATAAATATAAACTAAACCCAGAGAATATTTATTCCAAATAACATCCGACTGAAAGTCTGTAGTAATGTGAACACAGTAAATCCACGACATGAAACAATAAATTAAACAATAAGTAAATATCATGTAGGGGGCAGGAGAAAATGGCTAAAGACAATAAGGATGATATCTTATTATGCACTAACACACACAGGCTGACAAATACACATGAACAGAGTTCCCACTAGTCCATTGTATGGTAAACACAGTGATGTCTGTTTCAGTAATGAGGGAACCCAGAGCTGTATTGATCACATGCAGTGGATCGCAGGACCTCTGTCAGTCCCTCAGAGCCCACTTTATACAGCCAGAGAACCTGACACAATCCCCTCTCATTTACCACTTTACATCTCTCCCTCTATTTCCCCCTCTCTCTCACCCCTCCTGTCTCTGCATCACAACTTGTCCTCTTGATCCATTTTAGAGGTTCTGCCTCCTTTCTGCCCTTTCGTTTTTTACCCATCTTTTGTTGCCTCGTCTCCTCTCCTCTTTGCTTTCTCTTTTGCTTCTCTGCTTCCATGTATCAACCTCCTTATTTATGTAAATCCATTTGCTGTGAGAATGAAGCTTGTCTAATGTCCTGAACACTGCTGGATTTTATGCCATTTCTTCCCGGTAACGGTAGAATAATGAAAATGTAAATAGCGTTAAGCTGGGTAGCTTAAGACAACCTCTTAATGAAGGCAGAGAGAGAGAGAGCGAGAGAAAGAGAGCGACAGAGAGGGAGAGCATAGGCATTTTTAGCTTCAAAAGAGTCCCGACGTCACACGCTACAATATCACATACAGCAAACCAGTGAAGCATGTGTATGGGAACCAGCAAGAGAAGAGACGTTATAGGAATTCACGATGTGTGGTAAGAGCTGCCTTCAAAAAAAACCTGAAAGAATATCCTTTCAAGTGACATTTCAACTGGTATGCTCCAAACACCATTCATGTGTCTCTCACACTTGTTTGTTTCTTCAGGCTTTTCCTATGGTTGCCAGTCAATCTCAAAGGAACAATCCTGGACTGTAATCTTTGGAGATGTTAATCAGGCTTTCCTTTTTGCTTCACTCTGACACGGCTGTCCATTACAGGGATAACCCTAATATTTAGTAAGCAGTGATAATATCAATATTCCCTCTGCTTTGAACACTCACGTTGCTTTATACACATGCACTTATCCAGGAGAGTGAGGGGGAGGCGGTTATGTAAGAAGGGATCAAGGAGGGCTTCCCTTGAGCTTTGGATAGAAAGTGAAAGAAAAGAGCAAAGGAGATGAACATGGAGAATGTGAACGGAGAACAAGACAGGAAATGGGGCAGAGGTGCACAAAGGTGACCCCTCATGTGCTGCTGATGAAAAGATTAAGTCAGACAAGAAAGAGGGGGGAGGGGGAAGGAAACAGAATAAACCAGAATAATTAGTGATTTGAAACACTGATTAAAAGAGAGGGAGTCAGGCAAAGGGAAACAATAGAGGCTGAGAGAATAATTAAAATGCAAAATTTATTGAAGTGAAAGAGAGGTTTTGCTTTTGTTTCAGGAGTACTTTCTCAACCCAGATAAGTGTTTGCCGTCACCTCTCTAAATGTCCCATGCCTCTTTATAGATTGTGGATCTACATAGACCGCAAAACAGCATGTGTGTCCTTGCTATGCCGCTCAACCTTGGAATAACTCTGCATTAGCACATCAGGCTGTTAAGTCAATCCCAGAGCTACTCAGCCAAACAGACCATTGGCTTGATCTTTGATTGTAAAAGCCTGCCAGGCTGGCAAGTTAATCCTGGAGCGTAGTAGGCCAATCAAGTTGTCAGGCCAGGCTCACCGTCAATAACACATTTAGGTCAAACACAAAGGCACAGAGCAGACTTGATCCTCTAAAGACATACCTTCATCAAATCAGATATAAATATCAAACAGTCAAAGTATGTAGCTAAACATATGTGCAAAGAAGTATATGCCTTTAAAAGCTCCTCATATATATATATATATATATATATATAAAGATATGTAAATCAATATAGGATCTGGAATTTTGCTGGAAAACTTGTTACAGCTGCCTTTTTTATTGATCGCCATCTGAGCTCAGGCACTTGACAATGTGGAGCAGTAGAAAGGTTATTGTGCAGTCACCAGAACCACCCACATCTGCAGTGGCACAGAAAAATGAACTCAGAAACAGAACAACTAGACAGGAGTAGAGGAAACGGCAGCAGTGAAGGACAAGGGAGGTGCTGTGGCAACGAGAGGGGTGGAGAGAGCAAGAAATGCAGAAAAAGGTAGAAAAAAATAGAGGGATGACGGAGAGAAACAGAGAAAGAAAAGACTCAGAGGCAGACAGGGAGACAGCACTATTTACGGTAGATTAGTTGTTATGGTGATAAGCAGAAGGGAAAGGAGGGGATGTAGTTGTCAGGGTGATGGGGCTGCGCTGGGCTACTAATGATATGTAAAAATAACTGCTCAGAATTCGCCCTACCTTTGAAAAAAAAAAAAGAATTGCCAACACACATACACACACAAACAGATGAATACACACAAAGACAAAGCAGTCTGTTGAAACAGGCTCCTCTCATTAGCATTTGGAGACGTACTCAGATTCCTCCCCCACAGTCTCAGCATGGAGCTCACTTTTTTGTAAGTTTTTGCTTAATGAGGGATGGTAGCTAGATACACACAAAAACTGGGGATGTGAGTGTGAGTGTTTGCTGCTACGTGTAACACTTGTACTTCTGTGCTTCTGAAGGTCTAACAATGGCAACTGAGTGCATATCACATTGACAGAAGGAGATGACAAAGGAATGCGGGTAATTGTAGTTCAAATGGCCTGAAGGGGTTTCTAGAACGCTGGTCCTTGTAGTTTTTGCTGCTTGCGGTATAACCTCTGGGTTTTTCAAAAACACCTGATGTCATGACTATCAAATAACAATCAAACACACCTTCCTATGCCAAGTGCCAAAAATAAGTAACTTTAATTCATGTCAATAAGTAAGCATACTGTACGGTGTGGTGGAATGTAACTGTACAATTCTGAAGAAATTTTACTTTACTTACTTTAAACCTCCAACATTTTGGAGTCAAATTATATATTTTTGACTCTGACAGCTGGAGTTACTTTGCATTTTTGGATTTTACTTACAAACGGCTATAAAATGTGGCATATTACTGATTATAGAAATGAACATTATAGTTAAAACAAACTCTACCTGAACAACTACAATTTTACATTGCTGTTTACACTCAACTAAGTAATACTCAACTAATATAATATATAATAAATTAACAATGACATGGGGTATTCCATTATTCTTGATACTAAATTAAATGTTGCTGGTAATACCTGGTGCTTTTACTGAAGTAGCATTTAAAATGCAGGACTTGTAAAAGAGCTTTTGTACTTTTACTTCAGTAAAGAGTCTGAATGCGTCTTCCATCACTGGCTGTGTCCAATATTAGACAAAACACTAATAAGAAATCTAGGAAATTTTAAACCCAGCAGGAGAAACTCAGTCGGCACATGAATTACATATTCATACTGATCAGTGAGCATAAATACAACAGTCACTTCTGGGTAATCAGATATCACAAAACACTTACAAACAGAGCAGACACCCTGCCGCTATATCACAACCAGTTAATGTGGGCTAAATTGCCTTGATGTCTATAAAAGCATCTAGTGGCCCTTCTCCTCATTTACCAATATTTAATTACCTGACAGTCTATTTCTGTAGTATATACTGTATAAATCCACTCACTTAAACACACTCACGCACCATTCACTTCAGTGCACATGCTGAATATTTCATTATATTCACTTGTACCACAAACACAAATTTTTCCCCTGCTATAATTGCAATCAATGAAGACACACATATATCACACCACATGTCCCTCTAATGGTCTGATCACTTCCTCCCTCCCCTGCACACTGCACCCATCACACACATACAAACATACAGGAAACACGTACGGCATCACAAATTCATACAGGGAATTTCCCTGAACTTACATTAACAAGAGGGAGTAACAGCCCAGGCTGTAATGGTCTTTAAATGGAAACCAATAGAGTGTATTTTAAGACCTACTGTTTAAGAAATACTTCCTGTTGTGGTTTTCTCAAGTGTAACCCCTCAGCCTGACAAAATCTAGCGTGTATCACTGGAAACATTTACACATTTCGTATCATTTTGAAGAACTCTTGCCTCACTTCCGCGCATTGATGGCTTTCATCAGAGGCAGACACCAGTAATCTAACAATTCCAATCTTTGACAGGTGATCCAATCAACTTTAGTAACCAAAATAATGAGGCAGTCAAATGTAATCCTACGCTATAACAATCATTGTATCATGGCTTGATGGCCTCTGTATGCTGGCCTATCTTCAGGCTCTGCAGCGTGTGTGAACCGAGCAAAGGAAACAGGCTTCATACGTATATACACAATGCACCATCCAGGGCCGGTTTGGCTATCCTCAAGAAAGCCATTTAATATCCAGTAGTCTGCATGTGATCAATCTCCCAGCACAGCGTTACTGCCGCACAGGCCATTCCTCATCATTTAGAGGGAGAGGTATTGACCAGGCCAGGACAGCCTCTGTGGTACATTTGTGTGTTGTGAGCCAACAGCAAAGAATGAACAAAATTGTCCAGTGCACTAAATACATCCGTTTTTTTTTTTTTTTTCTCCATTGTGTATTTGTATCTGCATGTTTACATGTTTATTAAATGTGAATGTGTGTATATCACAGGGGCAAAAACAACAGTCTAACAAATATTTATTTGTTTATGTTCACATTTTTTCCTTGGAGCGGGCTTGTTTCCATATTGATGTCTTGTGGGTTGATACAGGTAGCCATAATGTCTATTTATTATCAATGCATCCCTAGTTAGACACCCCTGCTTAATGGCTCACATCAAGAAAACAGACACCAAGGACAAGCAGAGTATTGTTAAAGAGCATTAAATGCAACTGGCTTAGCAAAAAAAGAAAGAAGGCAGAGAATGAGACTACTCTTGAATGTGTAGCATCATTTTAGACCAATCAAGTTAAAGGCTCAGGGTGATCAATCGTTTAACATGGAACTGGCTGCCATCATACATTAGTGTGTACGGATTTCAATGTGGACAGCTGATCTGTCAATAAACTATTACACTCTTTTCCTCCACTAGAGATGAGAGGAATGAATGTTCAATACAAGCATCTAGGAAGCCTCGGGGGTATGAGACAGGCATGACAAGTAGAGACAAGGTCTCACTACATCTTATTTGTGTATGTCATTTAGCCCATCTGCTTGACAGAGGAAATGTATAGGCAGGCACATTTCAGTTTTCAAGTGTCAGAGAAACTGCAGCAGTATGATTTGTGAAATGAAAGGAGAGCGCCTTGACAAATAAATTAACTGACTGACTGGCTGGATTTTGTGTTCCTGTCCTCACACTTATCGTGGGGTTATTCAGGCGTCAGCTCCATGGACCTCATCCCCCACACTGCCTTGGGGCCATGTCAGATTTACAGTTATCCATGACGGGCTCTTATCAGGAATTTGGAGCGGGACTTTGCAGAGTCATCTAGAATACTGTATCGTTTTTTATCCCCGCTCAGAGAAACAGCAAGAGGCCATGGTTGGGATATCACAAGTCACATAAGGAGAAACATTCAGACGAACGCAATCACAAAGTGCGCAGACAGACAGACAGACAGACAGACAGACATTCCTGACATCTCCTGCTAGGATCATTGGGTAGCAGTGCCCTGCCATATCAGAGTATATAGACACAGGCTGACTGCAGAGGCTTTAGGGACACTATGCTACATTACACCAGCAGCTGCAGCTGGTAACGTTCTCTGCAGCAGTTTAAAGCAGGAGTTAGTTTTTTTTGTTTGTTTGGTTTTTTTTGAGCATGTAAATTATAGGTTTTTCACATGCATGTACTCTACTGCACAGTTCTAAACAAATAAAAGAAAAAATAGGTTTTATTTTTTCATGATGTTAACAAACCTTTAAAACATAACAAAGTTGTGTCCAGTGCAAGTCCTTGTATTGAAATACATGACAATCAATCTCAGAGTTTAAGCAGGTTGAGATTTTGTGCAGTCAGGGCGTCCTTTTATTTACATTGTACCTTTAATGTAGTCAGTCACCACCAGGCAATTGAGCCATCTCAAGCATATTTACTCTAAGATAGTGCCTCTGCTGAGCTGAGTGTAGGGCATAGTGAGGCTCCTATTCTCACATTTGAGCTGAGGGCAGAATGTTGTTTTCCACTGCAGCATGTTCACTCATCCCTGCAGGCTGTGTTTAAAAGACATTATTCCAGCTAACAGACCGGTCAGCAGGCCTTGGATGTGTTTAGTAATGTCTATTGTCTGGCTCTCTCATGACATTTGGAGTGCATAAATGGACAAAGTGTTCATGCAGCGTTTTATTTTTTGCCTCTGTATGGGACAGCAGAGGCGGCAAAGGCTATGATGCTGCAGAGGCGCAGCTGCAAGCAATTCATAATCAGGGCTATTGTTTGTTTATGTCCTGGCAATGAGTCTGGGCCAAGAGGCAACACACACATTGGGCCCTGTGAATCATCCTCATGATGATACACTAAACTCAACCTTTGACCAACTGACACTGATTGATGGGCAGGTGGTACACATCCCAGCGCAGTGCTCACCGCCTGCACAGGGTGAGCCATCTAGAAAACCTGTGGTGCCTAAAACGTGTAAAGAAGCAATTTAGGTTCCTGATCAGAACCCCATGGATTTTGAACCTAGTGTGTGTAAAAGACATAACTGCATCACAGCGCAAATTTTACACAATTCTGATGTGAGCTTTCAGAAATGTGGATGGTATAATTCTGTTCAGACTGATCCTAGATGTGTTTGAATTTAGTCGGTGAGTCACCTACTGTGCTTGCTAGATGCGACTGCTGGGCTAATGTAGCTTACCAGGTTAATAAGCTTAAATGTGGTACCTCCTATAATAACAAGATGAGAGAGGAATCTCATTCTGCCAATTTCTGGCCTGACCAGGTCTATTGAGGAGCCTAATGCTACTGAAATTTGGCTCAAAATTACACAAGTGGCCCTTTTGGGTAACATGCTATTATGTTGACATTGAAATTGCACACAATTACAGGTAAACACTGGCCTTCACAATGGGAATCAAAAGAGTGAGTTTACGAGCATTATTGGCTCTGTGATGATTTTATTATACTGGCCACAGCCTGAATTGCAAGTCATGTGATTAGTTGGGGCAAACAAGATCAATACAGAGGAAGCACCTGTAAAACAATGAATACCTTTATGTGTGTCAAACAAAAATATTGCATTATCACAATATGAGCCAATATGGTCAATAAAAAGTCTTAAAAAGTAATATCATGCCATGATATTTAAATGTGCATGGAATCAGGAATAAATGAGCTACAGAAGGACTGCATGCATGCAGCTGGCAGCTTTCACGTGAATACACAGGGTGCTATTATTTAATCCAGTTCTCCTAATACAGCCATGGTTAATCTTAAAGTTTACAGCGCAGCTCATATAGCCCCCTGCCTTTTACATTTTTACCACCACGCCAAGCCATATGATGCTCATATATCATGACTACAACAACCTTTGGTGCGGTCATGCGCAAAAAGCCATGTGGCCTGAGTACAAATCCATCAAGGCTAAATTAAAGGCTTTTATTCAAACAGTATCAGTTCCAAGAGCCTGGTTAAGCCCCATTGTTACGATACATCATAGTCCAATCAGACTACACGGTTCTGTGTGTATTCCAGGGGAATGAATGAGGGGCTTTGATACCTCAGTTTAATAACCAATCAAATCAATCAGGCTATGCTAATTTTTTGGCCACTAGATTTGACCAAAGGATGCTGGAAAATTATCTGTGTCCTTTATCCCGCAAAGCTATTCCCAACTTAGTAAACATCCTTTCAGGTTTCTCAGATCCAAGTGCCCACTTTTCAAAGCCTGATGGATTTGCTCCTGAGTGCTTTTTCATGTGCCCTATCTGGAGAAGACAGTCAGGACTCAACCAAAAAATTGTGCAGATCGGAAAGGGATATTCCTTAGTGTTGAAAGCAGGTGTGTTTGAGAAGACTGAGGGAAACATTGTCTGCCCAAGGCCCGAATCTAAAGTGGAGATGTGGTTTATTCGACTGATTGTCTGCTACTGCCACTTCATCCCAAACTTCCCACAGTGATCATTTCTTGACTGATCTCTGCGGAGACTCTGATCCAGTCCAGTGGACAGAGCAGTGCCAACAGGAGTTTGAATCCACAGAGAGATACGCTTAGCTTTTTGTTTTTGTTTCCAGCAGTGGACTGGGAGCTAGATATTTTTCCCTGGATAGATAGAGAAAATAACAATAACAAACCAACATCATTTTCAGCACTTTCTGATTGTTAACATTTCGATAGGAAGCTCATAAATTTGCCTGTCATATCATCCATTGTACCAGAACATATTATTCTGATATGCCATCCTTCAACATTTAGTAAAATATGCAGAGTTGTATAAACAGCATGTTTGTCCTAAACATTTCTGAAACGCTCAACATTTGTCTTGTAAATCTGACAACATGGGACCAGTTACAACAACTAAGCAAAGTAAGTAAGTAATTCTAATCATGCTAGAGTGGCTGCTAAATGCACTTGGTAGAGCACCACTGCAAAGCCATGGTGGGCACACAGGAGAAGTGTTTGCCATGTATGACAAATCAAAATACCTGCACCTATTGTTTTCCAACCCACGCACTGGCGATGTGTGTTATTGTGAGTTAACGTGTTTTATCACCTTTGCTCCCCCAGATTAGCACTAGTCATCTACTGTAGCTTTACTGCTTCTTCTGTCTGTATGTCTCATCCAGTAAGTGCAAGAGGCGTCAAATTGAGGGGCACACTCCATGATGCAGCCGTCACATAAACACCTTCTCATTACACTCCTCACAAGGCCAAAGGAAAGCTGCAGGAGATTTCTGACTCACCAGAGACACTCACTGCTTCACCTGTACTTGATAAACTTGATGTGTACAACACTCTGAATCAATGAGTGGATTCTTCCTAAGCCACATCTTCTTCCTGCAAAAAAGTGGATAAACTTGCTCTGTGTAAAACTCTGTCAACTGTCTCGAAAAATTTAGTCCCACTCTAGTGTTATGTAGAATAGTTTTTCTAGTAGAATAGTTTTTATCCTCTATACATGTATGTAACTATTTTTGCCATTATCGATTGACTCGTTGTTTGTTTTTCAATTAATCAATTAACTTTTAGACAATAAAATTACAGATGTACATGGGGATAAATCTTACCAAAGAAAGAAGTCACTGTCAGATATGCTTGACATTTCTACTTGATAAACTGACTGTTGATCTTACCCATTTATTCCTTCAGCACTCTTACAAACAATGTTTGACACTGCAATGTGTTATGGTGTGAAGACCACTTGGTTTTTCTTTTTATCTGAAAGCTCTTACCCATATTTAACATTTGTCAGTGTGGCTTAGAGCCTGCTGCACACTGGTAGTTGGGTTTGAAGGCAGGCCGAGACACAAGTTAAAGAGTCCCTGTCTTGTCTGATTTAAGTCTGGCTCTTTATGGGCTGATCTCCAACCGAGAGGCTGGAATGGGCCTGCTCAGACTTGATTGGGCCAGGTTGGACCAAGATGGTGACAACTGGAGTCTGATGGATGGACCTTGACAGCTTGTCTCTGTCAGAGACCTGCTCAGAGTCCCTGCGAGTGAATCTCCCGTAGTGTCAGCATGGCCTTGGTCAGTCCACTGCACAATCACAGCAAGGTGAGAGGACATATTGAGCAAAGCGCCAAGAGTTAAAAACCTCATTTGCTGGAGCAGAGCATACACACTCCGAGATGTGGGTCAAGAACGACCGGCTCATCCGTGCATCTACAGACGAGTGCACACACATATCACCAATCACAAACCAACAACAACAATCTACCCCAATTGATACCCAATTCTGCAGAGCTGCACTGGTCATTAAAACCATGAGCAGTGCCAAGCATGGTGCAAACAATGAGGGAATAAAAGACACATGCAGCCTCCGCACCTTTGGGAAACTCATTAGTCTGGGTAATACAGACCCAAGCAGACTCCACATTGAATAATTATAGGATTTTGGAGTGCTACAAACTCTGGGAATGCTGTCTGGACATCGGGAGGGAAAATCAATTGAATAGCTGCTTTATCCAGTGTCTCTTGAGGCCTAATCAGGCCCTCAGAGCTGATCCCTCAACCATAACTATTCAAGGTTGTGGATTCAAATTCCCAGCTCTTCCAGCAATCCTACAGAAACAACAGAGTATTCCCATCTGATACTGAAGGCTCCACTAACAATTCATTAGAACAGCGATCCAAACAAAGGTCTTGTTCTTTGTCTCAAACTTTCTTTTTGTCCCGTTGAGTTGGTTTGGATTCAACAATAATAGCAAGCTCCTACAAATGATTATGGCAAGGGTCAATGTTGGACACCAGAGGTGGTCATCTGAAGTTAATTTAATAGCAACCATGAGGGTCCAGCTGCTCCATCACTTTCATCTCTCAACACATGAAGACAAACGTCCCAAACCTTTGAACCAGAAAACAATCACCCACCAGGGGCTTTATCAGTCAATTAATCTTCTTTACTACTACATTTCATCTTTAACACAGACACCTAACGTCCATCCTGTTCGATTTGTCAGAAACTAGTACTGCAGAGAAGAATAAAGGGGGTAGAAAAATTATTTTGACTGTGAGTGTGGAAGGGCAACATCATTTATTGAAGTAAAGTAAAAACACCAGTGTTCACAGTATTCAAGGTTGTGGTACCTCCTTGTACATTTATAGGAACAGATGTAAACAGCAATTTCCTCAATTTAAATCAAACTTCAATTTCATTGCAAATAATTTGATTAAAATTAGCATTTTAAGTTGCCAATTCTAGCTCAATTTTTCCATGAATTTTTCTCACCCGGATTTAAAAAAAAGCATATATCTATTCACTGTTTTTTGTGTGTGTTAATTTAAAGTAGTAGTAATGTAAAGTGATGTAAATGTGGCCCCAAGTGTACAAGTACAGTAAAAACACATGCAAGAGAGAGAAAGAGAAGGTAACAGCATGTCCCAGATTACAAGCTTGTCTGATTTTGCACATGCCTCCATTTATAATCTTTCAGCTAGACAGAAGACAGAGAAGCCTTTCAAAGTGGTATTAAACAGCTAAACTACCCAGTGACACTACATCACCTTTGACCCCACAGTTGGGGGGTAATATTGACTTTACTGCTATCAATATTTGACTGAAAGACCCAGAGGACCCACTTGATTGATCTGATGTGTTGTCCTAGCTCTGATCTATATGGAAATCCTCCACGGACCAAAGTATATAACCACTCAGGCGCTCACGTGTGTGTGTGTGTGTGTGTGTGTGTGTGTGTGTGTGTGTGTGTGTGTGTGTGTGTGTGTGTGCACATGCAGAAGACACAATCACATGCGTGCACTTTAGCGACCACATATATTTGCACAAACACCAAGTCCGACTTAAACCATGACACAACTGATTTTACAAATACACACACATACACACACATACACACACGGGCTATAATTGAACAGAAATCAAGTTAAATTCTATTAAATGTGTCTCTCATTGTGTTATTGTATGCCATTACCATAAGGCAGAAAGCTCGTTATGACAGCTAAATGACTGGTATCACATACTGTAACTGAGGTGGATGATAATAATGCAATAGATTTTCACACACTGCAAAATTGCTGAATCAATTATATTCAATTGATTTTTTAAGTAGTCTGAGTAGCTGATTTCATTGACATGAGTTTAGCCTTTTGTCGAACCTTGTTTCACCAATTATTATTATCATTACCAGTTAGGTGAAATTATTGTCTTAACACATTTATTATAGTGCAACATCAAGTGTCAATGTCCATAAATCATCTACTTCTTACAATGTAGCAACTTTCAATGTTAACATTTCCAGATACCTGGGAGATATGACAACAGAGATGTACCGTAGAGTACAGCTTCTACAAACTCATAAGAACTTTTAAGTGTTCAAAATGTTCAGTTAGCGGCTAAAGGAGAGGGGATTTCACTGATCCACTGCCTTAAAGTAAAGAAAGCGTGGTAACAGTACTTACATACAAAAGTGGAAGATTTGGAGAAAGGAAAGAAAAATTCCCACATTTGAAGAGCTGGGCCGAATCCTTGGGACGAGACCAACAGTTTGTCCAGGGGACCTTGTCTAATCCTATGACAGTAATGTTTCCTCACAGACTCCATCCTTGACTCCTGTCGGTGTTCCCAGTTACACTGGAGATTTATAGCTAAACAGCGAGTGCATATTTGATATAAATAGTTTGATGACCACAATTCTAATTATGCACACGTAAGTGTTTCATTATATCAATTATACAATGAATGAAGCAGCAGGGCTGGTTATGGCAACTGCAGCTTCTCTGTACGGGACTAATAAACTTCAGTTTTAGTGTTATAGTTAAGACCACTGGTTAGGCATGGCCTACAGAACAAACAGGATTATCATTCCATGTATAACACTTACTTTATTAATTTACTTATTTTAATTGTGCTAATCATTCTATAACTATAAACTTCTTATATATTCACAGAATTCATTGATTCATTTCATTGATTGATTTCTTTGCTCTGTTTTGTAGGTGCTTTCTTAACGTTGGCCTGAACATTAACTTAATGTTTGGAAATAGGCAAAAAATATATTCATTAACAATGCATCTCATTGTTCAGAGAACTGTTATTTTTTTCTGTACAGGGGAACTTCCAACAACACACCTAAATATAAAGAAGCAAGTGAGCCAACTGCTACAGCTCAGGACACGTCCTCTGATAAAGAGTACATTGATGCTCCACAGAATACAAGCAGCAAGGGCCATAAAGGGCAGAGTCAAGGCATCAGTGAAAGG
This sequence comes from Seriola lalandi dorsalis, assembly GCF_002814215.2. Classification (NCBI taxonomy): domain Eukaryota; kingdom Metazoa; phylum Chordata; class Actinopteri; order Carangiformes; family Carangidae; genus Seriola; species Seriola lalandi. Next base: position 257,519 of record NW_019523482.1, on the reverse strand, counting down.
CTGGTCATTCCTGGGGCTCAAGCAAAGAAATGCAAGCCCCCAACTAGTGTAGTGGGTAGTAGACTTTAGGCTTACTTGGCTCAGCAGAAAAGGAAGCTAGAGGAAACGTACGAAGCTGAGCAGAGACATCAAAAACAGGAATATGATGCCACTGACAGACTGCTGAGGGCACATCAGCATACAGAGGAAAGGAGAGTCCAGTCTGTGCAAGCCAAGCAACAAGCAAACTCTCAGCTAATAGGCACTGCTCTCACTGCTTTGTGTGCTGGTCAACAACAGAACACACAATGCATCACTCACCTGTGCCACAGCAGACCATGTCACCTATGGCCCAAGGAATGATGTCTACAATCCCCGTGTCTCAACAGCTCATGCAACCACCCACACTGAAGTGGCTCCAAAAACAATGCTGACATGGCAACCCGTCAGTGTCATTTACATTACATAACACTAACACAAACCAGCATTTCTACAATTTGGAAATAGCTGGACACTTAATAATTGGACCAGTACCAACCAGTGGATGTGTAACACAATTAAATGTGTGACTGCCTCTAGCCAACACAGTCAGCAGTACAATAAAAGATTGTGCCATTGTTGAATCCTTACATTACTAAGCTATATCCTTAAAAATTAGGCGCACAATGCCGTCATCTTCATCATCTTTGTCATTGTCTCCCTCGTTGGATTGTGATCCTCAGAAAAGTCACGCGATACACAGCAGGTAGAGACAATGCGTCAGAAAAGGGTAATGTCTGACTCATTTTGTTTCAGACTCTCCCTCCATTACCCTCTGAGGTGCCCGGAGCCCCCTCTCTACAGTCGGCCAATAATTAATGTTGAGCTGTGCAACCGTTGCCCCTCTGGTTTCTGAAAATGGCTTCATACGCCAGAGGAGTAATGGATGGGCTAAATCACCCAGGATGACCAGCAGCACATCTACTCCTCAAATGTTTCTTGTTGTGCTGGTCTCTATCATGTAGCGATGAAAGAGCAAAAAACATGAGCATCACAGACTTTGCCAGGTTGTTCAACGTGTATATGCAAAAATGTAATGTTATTGTCGACCACGCCTTGTGAAATGACCGAATGCTGGCCCGCCCAATGGTAATTGTCTGCTGGAGCATTGGACGGAGCTTTGATGTTAATGTGTGTCACAGCAAATGGCACGAGCAATTTGTCCACTCCATTTGTCATGAGACCTTGTGCTATTGTTCTCAGCTCAGCTCTGTCAATATGATGCATAATTCATACACGATGGCCAGCAATTCAGTTAACAACTAGCCTACAGGTGGATTCAAAAGGGACATCCACAAACAGCAAAAAGACAATCAATTACTCTTGTCTTATTAATTATGCTCAGTATTAGCTCCCTTCTTCTGCTCAGTCACATGAAGACAGAAGACAGAAATCAAGATGTTTCCTCTTATAACCTTCATATGTGGCATTCTGCTGCCCTAGGTTTGCCTGATAGATTAATGCCACTTGTGCTGCTGTCCAGTAGGGCTGAAAGATATGCAAAAAAAAAAAAAACTCATTATGCAATTATTTTGGCAGATATTGCGGTTGTGATATGAGTGATAATTTCAGTTGGAATGGTAATTTTTGCATTTCATTTTCACTGAAAAAAAAAAAAAAATGATGACATGATTTCTGTTGGGTCACGTACCAAAAAAGCCTGTTCCCTTGTTTCAAGTTAAACTTAGCCACACGAATTTGCTGTATTGACCAATAGCAAGCTGCCTTAACAGTGCTGATGTTTGGGAGAACATGGAGCCAAAATGGAGGACACTATCATAGCCTATTATCTTGGTTGCACCACCCAGCTTTATTTAACTTCCACTGTCAGAATATTAACTCTCCACAAAAAAAAACTGCTCCAATGAAGAGAAATGGGCTTACAGGCAGTTATGAGACAGGAGTTGAGGGCACAAATACATCGTGTGAACTTATTGTGCCATCAACTTACTGACAGTTAGAAGGCTTGTTAGTTTGGAGAGCTTTTTTCCCCCTTCAGTAAGTCTTTATTGGATGAAATGATGTGCAGTCCTGAGAAGAAAACGATTGGGAGGGAATGAGCAGCTCAGTACAGAGAAAATATGAAAATATCATTATTGGCTAATGCTAGTCTGGCTGGGTGAGCATGTTGGCAATTACCCCACTTGCCATTTAGCCCCGCAAATACTATACATCAGCAAGCTTTTAAAATCACACACATGAAAGTTTCTGTGCCACCTTTTTGGTGTAACCACGTCTTTAACACCTTTAACCTCTTAAAGCTGAGGTTTGTGTGTTTTCAAGTTTGTTTCCTGAGTATGTTTTTTTTTTTTTATTTTAGTAGGTGTATGGGTGAGTGTGTCTGTATTCTGTGTCAGTGACCATCCTCTTTGCTGGTTGAAGCACATAATTCATTGATATGTTACCCTTCTGCTCTTGTCTAGTGAGTTTGCTTCCTTCAATATAAAACCTTTAGCTAAAGGTCAGTCCTTAAAGCTTCAGACTCATGTCTGCAGTACAACACACCCAGACACACAGAAAGACATAAATCCTAGCATGTTAGGAGCACACGCACGCACACACACGCACACGCACACGCAAACACACAAAATAAATGTTCCTGTATGCTATTGGTATACAGCTCTTCCGCAACCTAGGTGGGTTTATTTATATTTGACGATGCTATTGAAAATAATGGTAAACATTAAATGTGCTGTGTATGTATGCAAATCCACCTGGGTCTAACATAATAAAATATACTTCACCTTTCATGACCTATAGCAGAGATGAAGGAAATGGAACTACCTGCCCTCTGACTGGACTCTGCTTTGTGATTGGACAGTCATTGTACAATTAGATTCAGGCGTAAAAACAGGGTCAAAATCCATACTTGAAACTTGAACTTCAACTCTGAGCTCTGAGTTTTACACGCAGTTTTCTGCTTTGTATCTGTACAGAGGTGATTACAAAAGAAGATTGTTTTACAACTACAAACTTTGGAATTATTTGTGAACGTCACTTTACAAGCTCAAAAATCTTTTTGACCATAATTGGAGTCCATAGTGTGCAAGCAATGAATTTTAGAATGAATATGTCTCATGATCAAAAGACTGGCACATGATTTGTGTTAAATATAAAAGAAAATAATTTGTGAATACTGAATGCACAAAATGGCAACATATATTCTCTGTAATGGCCGTTTGTCTTCACAGTGTCTGAACTGACTGCTTGAATTCCTCTGTATTCTTGTCATGAAAAGTTTCTACCTTCAATCTTTTTGCTCTCCATTTTCTCTTTTGACCTTTGCATTCGTTCACAATTGATGTTCAATTTGCTGGCATTTAGAGCCAAAATGAGTTTCACATTAACCCTTAGTGAACCAGTCACTGAGAAACTGGATCATTTGGTAGCTGTCACTCTCTCTAGATTGAGGCAGGTCTAGCTAATTCTAAGAAGTACATTGTATATCTTTTCATTAATTCAAAATCTCTTCACCTAAGACGCAGGCCACGCACAGCACTTACAGCTAAATTGTTCAGCAGTGCTTATATTTTTCTGTTAGTCATTCTCACACACAAGTGGGAAGGGCATCATTTTTTGCAATTACCTGTCTATCATCTGTCTCAACAAACTTTTTTAAAGCACACACTGGAACGCACACACATCATACACACCACTGTTTTTCCAGTCGCACCAGAGGCCTAGAGAATAATTAAAGATTTTTCACCAGCTTAACAATCCAACAGTGACAATGATGGCAACATAAGTTCTAGGCGATTAACATTTAGTGCCGACAGAAGTTCACAAAACAACGGCACAAAAACGATTAAATTGCGTCAGTAAAATTCACCAGAAGTCCCCAAATTACATCAACAACAGCGCCAGCCATTGATGGTTGGCAGCTACCATGGTGTGAATAGGAAAACACTAGAACACACTCACAAGTGCATAAAAACAGTCACTGACGTACATGAATGTACAGAAGGGACATGTACAGGCTTCACACTGGAAGCCACATAGGAAGCGGGAGGATGCAGTGCGTGAAATACCTGAGCCTCTCTTAGAGACCACCTTCACACTCTTGGACAGCGTGATGTACAGCAGGATCAGAAGAGGGCTGGGAGGTCTCATCTTCCCCCCCTTCCTCACAGCCTGAAAAGATAAAGGAGAAGGAGGGAGAGGAGGGAAGGCAGAGGAGAAAGAGAAAAAGAGCCATCAGTCACTGCTTGTACACGAGATCAAGTGCCTCCTTGTTTCTGCTAGACAAGAGTAAGTGTCAGTGGGGAGGGATGTTCTGTAACAGCCCAACACTACAGCAAGCAAGCACACACACTACTGCACAAACATTTACACGCCCACATGCGCGCGCGCACACACATTTACTTGGACACTCACATCAACATAACAGTTTCCACATTCCCCTGGGGGACCTTTCTTGTAATGATTTTCTCTCATGATTGCAATTGAGACGAGTTATCATAGCGGGGGATATATTTCATGAGAAACCGTTCCCTAAGATGCTGACAAATCAATAAGGAAATAATTACATGTGTAAGAAACACCACTTTTAATCGGCAGCTTCATTAAAAAAAAGAGGGAGACCTTGAAGGGAATTTCAAATTATGACCTGGTGACTTGCAGAGATGTAGCAAATATCCCACCCACATCCCTTATCTACTCATATATCAAATTAATTGATGGAGGTGACTCATTCTCTACTCCTCATCTTCTCTGAGTAAATGACATAATCTAACATGTAGTAATTACCCCCTAATACCCAGCTCCTGAAATAGAGCCAGTGCTGCTGTAAAAAATGAGATGTTAAATGAAAAAAGATACATCAGTACTCAATAGAAGAAACAATACTCAATCAAAATACTCATCAAATAAACAGTAATTGCAATAACTGCAATGGAAGCTTCACACACAAAAGAAGACACAAATTAAGACATGACAAAGTAAAATTAGTAAAAGTTTTAAATGTTAGTCATGTTAGGGGAAAAGTTCAACATTTTGGGAAATATGCTCATTCACTTAGAAGATCAATATCATTATTACGGTGCCAGCAACTGTTTAACTTAGCTAAGCACAAAGACCGGAAATGGGGGGAGGCAGCTAACCTCTGTCCAGCAAATCCACCTACCTGCACCTCTAAAGCTCACAAATGAATATCACGATTTCTTGGTTGGTGCCAGTTACTTCCTGTACTCTCCACTGGTTGCCTAGCAAATGCTCCCAGCCAAGAAGCAATTTAGCACATTAGCCCATTTTTATACTTCAGTTTGTACAAATTAAACGAAGGAGATATAACATGTTAATTTGTGAGCATTAGGCAGGCTGGTATTTTGTTACCTTTGGTCAGAGCAAGGCTAGCTGTTTTCCCCTGTTTCCAGTCTTCATGCCAGCTGCTGGCAGTAGCTTCAGAGTTACCATACATACTTTTTTTCTTTAAGTTTGGTAGAGATCCATTGCCTTGTGATAGAGGAGACACAGTCAAAGCTCTCAGTCTACTACAGCTGCCAGTTTGGGTGGTTGCATGTCTGAGAGGTACCAGACAAAAGCAGGTAATAGGAGGAAAGGAGCAGATTCACCGCTGGTCGGACCTATGTTTCTGTCAGTCTAACATATAAGAAAAGGGGAACATAACACACGGCAAATTAACCCAATGAACCAGAAAGAAGAAGATGGCACCGTGGCCTTAGGAGACAGAAACTAAGAGAGGCAGAGCCAAGAGGGACCATGGAGTCTGCGGCAAGTCACGTGCACTCCAGATTAGCATAGCTAATGAAAGGAGCCTCTCTCAGTGTGTTTACACGACACTCACGAGGCTCGCTCTGAAAAGAAGCCTTTCTCTCCTCTTCAATCACATTCTACTTGGAAACAGCGTTCAGTCGATAAACACCGCTCTGCCAATAACATTCTGGCAAATGCCACATATGAAGGATTGGCGCCTCTTTGTTCGGCTAAAAGGCATTTTAAAAACACTTGCTGATAATCTCGTCGGTTCTAAATGTGTTTTTAGCTGCACTTGTAACCCCTCGGTCAGTTCATGGTATTGTGCACACACATATCACCAACCAGAAACACTCTCAATCATCCAAATGCTTTAAAGGTCAATACAGATTTTTGGAGTCCTCAGTCCCAATGAACATCTCTCTCGTTAAACAAAAACACATCCTACACATGGTTTACCCTAGGATTTTTTCAGCAGGATCAGCCCCAGCGGGCTGGAGTTTGGGATGTGGGTTAAACTGTGGCTCATTTCAAAGGTTATGTAACCACTTTTCCTACGGTGGAAATTACTCATACATTAGTCGACTATAACTGACAACACGATCAAAAGTTAGACTTTATGAACAGTTTCGTCATTATTATTTATTATGCAGCACTCAGCCAAACATCTAGCTAAGTAGTATTATACAATACCATGGATGTAGAAGGGTGTAAATAGAGTGGCATTAGGCAAATGTAGGTAAATAAAAACAGGAAGTTTGTGTTTTGAATAATTTCATTTATTTACATGTGCTGAGCAAATGAAGCCGCATTTAAAACACCCATTCTCAGGAAAATTTGCAGTGCAGTCAGAGGTCAAGCTCATCTAATAGGTTAGGCTACGAAAAAGTTGCTGATGAATGATGAATGAAAGGATGTTTTGCTGCCTTTTCATCTACCTATTAATCTATTATTTAACGATGACTGAAAAGAACAATAGTTTAATTCGTAAATTAAATTAAAAGAATATTTGGTTTCCTAACTTCAAGAAAAAAAAGTGATGCACATCGTACCAGTGTGCTCCAGCAACACTACGCCGGTGAGCCGGGTCTGCGACCATGCACGCCGCACATTCTCATGTGCACCCCAAACGAGGCACACAGAGAGGGTTAGTAGAGAGACTGACGAACAAGGCCAGTAATAATTTAATGGATTATTTGACGGCCCACTGGCATTTTTCCCAGTATGCCCGATGGCTAGTCCATGTATGAAGTGTTTTGTTGTACCTTGGTAGAGCAGGCGTAGTATGCCAGAGGTCGGAGTGAAAATGAAAAGGTAATAAAAACCAAACTTAAGGTTAGCTAGTTAAATCTCTTTTTTTTCCCTCTTCCTTCTCTTTCTCCCCAGTCTTGCCTCAGGGATATGTCACCACGACTGTTTTATCTGTTTTTTCAAATTAAAAGCCCTCAGCAGAGTTGTGTCATTTCAACTTCATGACATTGCAGTGGAAGCAATAATGTATGTAAGCTAAACACTGCTACAACTTGCTGCAATGCTGTCACACAATTTTAACAAGACAAGCGTAATGGAGGGACTTGCACCTACCAAATACACGGCGATGAGGAAAAATTTGAAAAGTCAAGAAACGGAAATTTCACTGAGACCACATGCACACGTGCACAAGCAAAAGAAAGAGATAGATAAATATTTAGTTTTCAGTAGCTACTTACTGAGAAGCACTAGTGGGCAACGTTATTCCCTGCTCTATGTAAAATTCCTTAACCTTAGTACAGCCCTCTTTCTGCACCCGTCTACCCAACAGGCACCGGACGTCAGTGTAATGTCAGAAAGACTTTGGACTCTAACAACTTTAATGTCAGACAGACATTACATTTTGGTTGGAAATGTAAATCGGGATGACGTTCAAACCCAACGTTTGCTAACTGACATTGTGACGTATCGCAGATATTTCATATGTCAAGATGTCACTATTTATATAAATTATCATTGGCATTAGACGCTGCCCTGACACTGAATCTTGGTGCCCAACATCACAAACTACATTCAAGCAAATATAAATATCAATGTCTAACCATGTTGGAGGCCAACTGCATGCCAGCAGGGTAACTTTTAATTTATAATTTTCTAATCTAAATTAATCATACTGTATCACTCAAAATCATTTAATTATGAGGTGACCGGTAGCATAGGGTTTCAGACATGCATCATACTGTGTAATCACAATATCCCTGGTTCGAATCTGCCTGCACACCTTTGTTCCATGTCTCCCCACTCTGTATCTCCTGACACTGCAGGCTGTCCAATAAAGGCAAAGTGCCAAAAACAGATCATTTTCAAGCTGCTGACACAAGTTGATTTACTTAACATAACTGGATGATTGGCAGGTTGTGTTTCTGTGGCGGCAGGATGGAGCACTGCCCCCCCGTCACAGCCTGATTCAATACAACAATGTCAGCGACCCTCCTCTGTGTCCCAATCATGTCACGCCTTCACAAGCTCAGTGGGCTTTGGTTCTTGCCAGCCATGACATCACCTGCCTGCCATCCTAACTCACAGAGGGGCATTGTGCGCCTCACACGACCCCCACAGACAACCAACATACCTCGTCTCCCCTCACCTCTCCTCCCCCTGCATCCCCCGCATTCTCACCACACAGACGCTCCAACTGTGACAGAAAAATGCTCAAAAAAGTCAAAACCACAATGGCTGCCAGGTCAGACTGACTTCTGAGCGTACTCCAGAGAATAGATTGCTTGTTGATGGACAAATTGGAAGAAAGCATATCAGTCTGTAGACTCAGTAAAGCTTTTCAACTGCCTCAGTTTAGTTCCTATAAAACATGTAGCTATTAAGAATTTGCAGTAAGTAAGTGGAGAGTCAAGCTGTTTTTTTTTCTAACTCTCCATCACTCCACTCTCTCCACTTCTTTCATCATTTTGTTATGCTCAAGCAGAGAGCATACACTGTGTCTGAATAATGTACCAGTCACATTTAAGGTTTACCACCCCCTGCCAAGGCCAGGCCGAGCAAAAAAAGGGTCTGTCAAGTCTATTTAAACTATACAACACAAATTTCTCTTTGTATAATTGACTCATCTAACACTTGTCTGTCCTTGTCTAATAGTATCTCAATGCAACCAAGTTATATTGTTTCCAGGGCAACATGGCAAAAAACTCTAATTCAACCTCACTGAATAAAAGAAGGTGGTTGACTATAAAAGGAGTAAAAAATAAAGAGTATGAGTAGCACATACATGCCTTCTTTTTGTAATATAACATTCTGGCTTTGTTCGTGTGATTAACCATAGCCAAGCTTTTTCTCTGAGGCGTCAGGAGCAGGTGTGTCTGAGGAGGCACACACACAGAGGCATGGCGTGATACCCACGCTTCAGCGATGCATGAAGCTTGCACACATCACAGTAGCACACATGCCATTTGCCTGCTGCTTTTTACCAGAAAATGAGGGGCTTGGCCCAGCACTTCCTGCTGACTCGGCCTGACAAAGGGGCAGAGGAATTTACTGTCTGTTGCCATTGTTATGGGACTGTATCTCCCAGGATAGCTGTATCTCTTCCCGTCTTCCCCTAATGTTTCCCAAATTCAATTATCACCTCACGCTATTTGTTGCAAGCACACTCTGTCTGCTGCGTGCATGTGGTCTGTGTGTGTGTGTGTGTGTGTGTGTGTGGTGTGTGTGTGTGTGTGTGTGTGCGTGCGTGCATGCGCACTTGATTCTGTGTATGTTACCAATTTTCTATCCCTTGAGACTGCACAGGACACACAGATTCACAAATTACAAGCAGAACCTAGCACCGAAAACATCGGCTTTGCAGCTCTGTTACTGTTACTGTAGTGTGCACTTGTGCCACCTTAAAACACAGAAAGAAAGCTCCGCCATCTTGGCATAGCAAGCTGTGGATGATTGATCATGTTATTTAGGGATTTAATCCAATTTGAAGGCAGCCTGTGCTGTGGTCTTAGGAAAAGCAGATCTTCATAGCATTTACTAGACATGGCTCTGTGCCCTGACAGGACCAGAGATGCAGACAGTGAAAATGTGCATCTGAAAAGAGTTAATCTGAAACATCTCACTGATTTGTTTCAAAGTAGAAACTATGTCATTGTGTTTTTACTGTAATGAAGTAACTGTTTCAAGTAAATGCAGTATTACATGTCAAATTCTATTTTTCTTCAGAGTAGTTTAAAAAAATAAAACTGCTTCATTTCTTCACGCACTGTTGAGCAGATTACAAATAGTGTATTTAAATGCATTTGTCTTGGCTGTTCATTCATCTAAGGATGAGGTTTGTTAGGACAAGCGCTTAAGGAGAGAGTGTGAGTGTCTGTATCTTAACTGTCTCTGCTGAATGGAAGGAGGATGATGGACTTAAGGTAAGGTAGCAGAACAGGGCCACGACTGTACCACTCCCATGTACACAGTTGTAAATACAAGGAATAAAAATTTCTCTCACACACACATGACAACACCAGTAGTGGTTTTTTGATCAATATTGCATGAGTAATAACTGCTGAATATTAAATGAGAATTCGGCAGGTGGAAAAATACTCTACAGCAATATTCAGATTATAGCCCTGGTGTCATGAGACTAGAATATGTATGTACGATATGTGTATACCATCCTCCATTCTATGAAATAATACATTATTTATATGCTCAAGAAGCCAGTGACTGCACAGAGTAACCTTTGAAGCTATCCACTGAGAGAGACACATGAACTAACTGATAATACTGAGCAGGTTCAACGCTGGAGTCAAACACTGCTATTAAACAGACAGTCAGAATTATTTAAAAATGGAAGTTTGTTCTGCAGATGCGCCTCTCTCACTTTCACCGTCATTCTTCATCCACCTGTAGTTTTAGCTTTGCCAATATCAAATGCGACACCAACGTACAGAGCGGCCAGACATAAAGATAAAAAAGAGCTGTATAAACACCAAAAGCATAGACACAGACACACACAGACACACACACACACACACGCACACAAGTGTGTGAGTCATAGGTGGTTTTGTGTGTCACTGTGTCAAAGAGATTCATGCTGGGATTGCTAGTAAATGGCACAGCACACTGCAACTATGCTTACTGTATGTGTACGTGTGTGTGTGTGTGTGTGTGTGTGTGTATGTGTCTGTGCGTGTGCGTGTGATCTGCTGTTTGCCAGATGTGTCACAGTGTGAGTCAGGTCCCATGAATATTATTCTGCAGCCGTAAAGCGAATCACTGCCTCAGAATAAAAAAACATCAGCTTGGTGGTAGGCTGAGTGAGTATTCGTTAAAACACATTTGACCGCTTTTGACCATGGGCAGCCCTCGTTAATCTCCAGAGGCTGGCCATAGGTGGTTAGAGTTAACGAGCAAGGTGCGATGAGCTATGCCCTGCCTCAGTCCCAACATGCACCTCTTCACTGAGTGAGATTAATTACCACACGATTCTGAACCAATCCACACTCCTGTTGTTCTGCTCACCTCGAACACACACACGCAGAAACTGTACATGCACATAAAGAGCCCATTCAAGCACATAAAATGCAACACTGTGTACATAATTAATTAGAGAGAGCTTGGAGGCAACTAAAGCCATTTGTACATGATTGGTCAAGAGCGGAGCTGTGGGTTGTTGCGAGTGAGGTCTGGGTTCAGACACATTCCACCAGCAGTGAAGCATTTTCCTCCAGTTGTTGTTGAATGCTTTCAGCCATGTCCCCCGTGCCCAGGCCCACTGTCAGCTGTCCAAGGATGACTGGCTGCAGAGACGCTCTCATGCTTCCAGTCAATGCTGCCTTTGATGGAGAGCAGGGACCAACACTCTCCTCACCCATTTAGTGTACACACCCCACTGGGGGCAGCCGGACCACTACTGACACACAGATAGACTAAAAACACTGTCCAACACAAGCACCCCCACCCACACACACATGCACAGACTGAGAAACATGTTCAGCTACACACACAACTTTCATATGCATTCAAAGGTTGGTTGCACCTTAATTTTTGTCTTTTTGATTTATATATATTATTATTCTTACACAATTACAATTCTTACATAATTCATCTAAACAACACAATATATCTTTTTTGCATAATTAGCTACATTCATATGTAGTTCTTCCAGTCTGTTATTACTCTTATTCTTAAGAGGCAGTTTAGCATACTTGTATTTGGTAACTGTTAATGTTGATTTTACATTTTATGTACCAGTATCATTAAAGTTCGCACTATAGTATCATGTATGATTTGAACAGTGCATTACAGCTGAACTCTGCTAAGGTTATGCAACATTTTGTATTATTTTCTTCCTTGCGTGCTAGACAACAGCTACATATTTTATTGTCTAGCGGTTATTCTGTGCAACATAATCACAAAATAGATATATTACACACAATACTGCATAGATATATACATTTAATCACGTTACATTTGTGCTGTTTTACTGTAAATCACACTTACGGTAAAACATACTAACAGCAAAATAAATGTAAAGGGGTAATTGCATTATTACTGTAAAATTACAATAAAATGTCTAACAGTGTAGAGTGTAATAAGAAATAAGTCAGGTTGGTAATTGACCAGTATGAGATATAGCTTTGTTTTGGATAAGATGCACCTGTGTTACATTTAAGTGCTTTAAGTTCCTGATAATTATCCCTGATATTATTTTTATTAGTTGCAGTGGTAGTCGTATATACACTGCATGCAATATAAGCATATAATCTTATGTACAATGTATTCATTTCTTTTCTTTTTCAGTCTTTAAGCAGCCGGAAACATACTCCCACAACACACATGTGGGGGGACTGAGGTCAGTCTTTACGATAAAGTAAGTTCCCCTTTTGAAGAGAATAATGTATCCAGGCAACAGAGGCCGGTATTGTTGTAGATTTGCTAAATTGTGTCTTCCCATCAGCTTAAGTGAATAAAAAATAGCACCCAATGCTTATTGATTTGTTTAAATTGATTCTTATTCTATCAGGCATAGAACATAATGTCCTTCATTTGCCAAATTGCAGTGTGATATTGACAGCTGCTGTTAGAGGGCATCCAAGTGTTCAGCGTATTGCCAGCACACTTCTCTCAATATGTAACTGTTGTTTTCTGCAGGCAGAGACAACATGTCTCCATGTGTGCATGTCAATTCTAATCCTACCATTTTGTGAGACCAAAACAAGACTAACTGATGCCAGCTTACAAACCTTGTGCCCAAAATGTTGCTGCTTTTAGTGATGGGCATTTTCAGTAATTTCAATATAGGATTCCTCTCATTACCTTATGAACGAGAACTCGATTACTCATAATTTATATATGTATTTCATTTTATATAGTGTGTGTTCTATTTTTTTTTACCATTAAAAAAAAAGAAATACCGGAGGTCCTTCTCCGACCGGAAACGCATGGATAAGAATGTTAAGCTTGTCTTTCCCCGACCAAGCCTCCTGTTTGGCTGTCGGAGAACATGATATGCAAGTTTAACGCCACATATCTTGAACTGCACGTTACTGTCGTCTTTTTTATCAAAGTATTTCCAGACATCACTTTTCCTGGTCAGGGCTGCCATGGTGCACGTAACGGCAACTGAGTTGAACTATTGTAGCCAAAAACAACACGTGCGCAAGAAGTGAAATGCTATTAAAATAATGACGTCAACAACGAGTACTCGAGTACTCGTACCCATTCCTAGCTGCTTTGGTTTGAAAGTATGCTCATCCCTTCTGCACCTCAGTGTTCCTCCTGCATGTGCTCTGGTGCATCACATTGCTTCCCTCTCACGCCACAACACACAGATTTGTTTCAGGATAATGTCAACATAACAGACATTTCCAAATTGGAGATTTTGTTACTTCATTAGTACACGATTAGAACCTAACTGTAAGCCTGAGGGGAAACATGTGGTTCCTGGGACTCAATAACACAGTACAAAAGTTTCATCAGTTCAGTTTGATCATCACATAATGTGCCCATGTCTGCGATAAAGTGTAGCTGGAACTGCAGAAGCTTCCCTGAAACCTTTCAATCCTAGACAGAGAAACAGTGCTGTGATTGGTTGTGTACGCTGCCTGAGGTTTCTGACTGACATACAGCTGCTATAGAGGAGCGCAGTCCCCTGATGAGAAAATCAGCAGCCGCTGTTTACAGTAGGAAAAAATTGCCATATGTTGCAGACTGCACAAAAACTAAGGCAGCGATGAAAAAGTGAGGGGGGCACTAAATAGCATGGAAAAAAATCTAGCCTGTGGCTGTGAAATGTGCTGGATGCACCAATGTTACTGGTTTATGGAAAGGGAGTGTGGTCCATCCTCTCAAACCGACAGGGTTTTTTTTAACCAAAGCTCCCTGAAGACAAGAAATGCTGGCTTGAGATGTTTTCAGCTGGAATGTGCATTTACGCTTTGGTATCCATGTCAGAGTCTATCCTATTGTCTAGAAGAGCCATCATGGTCGCAATGGAGCCTAAATGAGGCCAATAATGGTTCTCTCCTCGGTCCCCAGAGTCTTGCCTGTTTAAAAATCGATTCTCTGGTTGACTAGGGACAGGCTGGGAGTAGAGAGAACTAGAAGAAAATGGAGAGGAAAGTGGCGGAAAGAAGAGGGGGGATGAGAAAGGTTATGAAAGAGAAGAACAATACCACAAGAGAAAAATCCAGCCACATGTTCAATTATCAGTTAGTTATTGTATCAGTGTTTCAGAAATGAAAACAAAGACATTATTTTGAAAAATATTATAAAGGGAAAACCCACATTTTTTAGCATGCAATAGGCTAATATACTGGTTATCTTTCCTTGTCCTATTATTCAAAAGTAAATATTCAAAATCCAACACTCTTCGATTGTCATCATTAAAACAATATTCGTGTACTATACAAATGTAAATACATCTGTATGTACATATACTTTATACATCATTAGATGGACACCTATAGTAAACAGTATATCATTGTACTACCCACACAGTGGTTACTTTGAAAATAAAAAAAATTCTCTGGATGGCACCATCTTACTCTGCAATGTATGTTGCCTGTGTGTCCAGGTCTTAAAAGTAACAACACTGAATGCTAACTATTTGTTGCAGGTTTAACTTTGTAGAAAAGACACTGAAAACAGTGAAGCAGAATGCAGAAGTTGAACTCCACCTCATGTCTCATCTCGGCTCTCACAATGTTTCTGCGGTTGCACATTAATATGAAACAGTGACTGGAACTTTATGTTCGTTATGAGCAAACTTGGTGGTAATTGGCTCCTACTGATGGATTACTTCTACCAACTCAATTAAACTTCTAAAAATGTTTTCACTGATATGGAGAAAATGAGCCCAGGAGTTTCGTAATACTACAGTAATTACAAAACTATCTGAAGTCATGCACTAAACAGCGTGGAGATTTACAATGTAAAAAAAAAATTGCATATAATCAAATCATTTTTGAAATAATCTAGCAACACATCATCCATGAGAACGTCAGCCACCCCAAATAGTACCAACAACTCACTTTGTTAAAGCCAGACAAAGACAACACACACATAGCAACTTACCAAACTGAGGTCACACCTGACAGTATATAACAGACTCAAACTGAGGTGGAGAAGTCTTCCCTGCTACACTTTGCTGCCTACAAGGAGCCTAAGATGCTGTCAGTTTTGGCAGAGAAAGATATATAGGCTTCATCAGCTACTGAACCAATGAGAGAAACTTGTGGGTGTTGCAGAACAATAGCTACAGCCAATCAAAAGTCCCAAATACACACACACACACACACACACACACACACACACACACACACACACACACACACACACACACACACACACACAAGAGATCTATGGGAGGTAAATAAAAGCCCTATCACACACATGAGGTCCTGTTGAGCGGACGGTATCACACACTTGCTAGAGACAAGGGGATGGAGGGAGGACGGGGAATCAGAGGATGTTTAATTCAACATGTGTTCACCTCGTTATCTGTTGCTCTTATTTACACCAGCCCTCCATCTCACTCCTGCTCTCCTGTGCATGAATCACAGCCCATAAGCTCGTCTCAATGACCTTCAACTGTCTCCTGTGTTTAAACCTGACAAGCTCACCTGTTTGTCTAAACCTGACCCCTTGTGTGTGGGACACAATGGGACTCTAAAACCGATATCCAGTTCAACTACAATAGACAATACACACCTATAGATTTCTTATCCTTTCGCACAAATGATGTTGAGGCGCAAACGGACAGGTTTTGCAGTGTGTTTACTGAACTGACACCTTTTTTTGGACACACTGAACACCCAGTTGCCACAATGCATTTTAATTTTTTCACATTTGTTTCTGTATTTTTTATAAATGATGAAAACAGGATGCAGTCAAAGCAATCTGGCTTGTTTCAGTTAAACTGTTCTGGCCAGTCTGAATTCAGAAAGGCTGTTAAACTTTAATATCTAGTGACCACAATGGCTGGTGATTCAGAAATTGTATTTAAAATCCCGGGTACACAGACACACACTCACACACACACACTCAGTATCATTGATTGTTCTCAGACCTGTATCCATTCTACAGTGCAGCTGCTGTGGGTCTCAGAGACGAGAAAATGCCCTGCAGGGAGCAGTCCAGTTATCTCAGATGGAATCTTATTACAGGATTTATGTGAACAGAAAAAGAACTGTAAGACTGAATTGGTGTGTGTGTGTGCATGTGTGTATCCCTGCTGAAAGGATATCCAAGGTTTTGTCTGAGGAATGTGGAAAGGGCTTTGTTGATTGCTATCGTGGCCTGTGAATAGCCACAGTTCTTCATAGGGCATGTGTTCAGCATCTCTTGTGTGGCATGTTGTAATTGGGTACATAATACTACCATATTACTGTCATATGATAGCAAAGTATAGCAAAATGAGCCAGAAATGAGGAGGCGGACCGGGAGAGCCAGGGTGTACGTCCAGTCAGCTCTCTTTCTCTTTTTTTCTGATACCCTGCAAGGCCTGGGCAGGCTGATCTGCAATGGTGTGTGGATGGAGGGAGAAAAGAAGGATGGGAAGAGGGCGGAGGAGGAGAGGCAGCAGGAGAGACACAGAGAGAGAAAGTGAGGGGGAGAAGGGGAGGCATGGCAGGGGCTGCAGGACTAGGAAAAGTGCCAGATCACTGCTGGAGCCAAGAACAGGACTGACTGGGCCTGTGTGTCAGATCAGTGCGCACAGGCATACAGACACACACACACAAGCATATGCAAGATGAGCAGACACATAGATGTCACTGACCTTCGACAAACACACTGCAATGTCACAGCTCTAACAAACTGAGACGCTACCACTTTGTGGTCCTCTTGTAAAGACTCACATTTATTCATACCGCATGTTACCATGTTTGTGCTGGTTTATTATGCGCTCTCATATCCAAGAATATCAGATTTGAGCTCATCCCCTAACAAGGAAGCCATCTGCTGTTCTTAAGTTCTTGCCATGTGTGTGCGTCTCCCTGAACTCGAGCGGATGGGTGTTTAAAGACTTAACATTTGGCTGCGACTCGTACCCGCTCATTACTGACCAGTGGCACTAGCAGCCATCATCCTGAATACAATGTGCGCCTACATCAGAGACGGCTGTTCCACACAGGACAATATTTATTGCAGTCTCTACTCCCTGGAGACTCATTGCACCATACCACAGACCACTGCAGCTGACAAAATAAGAGGGCAGAGTGTTTCAGCTTTAGGAAACAACAGAAATACCTCTCATTCTCTCTTTTCCTCTATGTCTCTGTGTCTTTTGTCCTCTCTCTCCCTTGCCAATTCTCGCATGACCTCGTCTGTGTTTTCGTCTTTCCTTCTTTATAGCTCTGAGCTGGGACCATCTGAGTGGATTTCATAGACAAGTTGGCAAGCCAAGCAACAGAAAGCTGTGATAAAGTCTCTATCTCTCTCGCTCTCTCTCTCTCTCTCTCTCTCTCTCTCTCTCTTTTGTGGTCCAGTCCACCGAGAGATCACGGCTTACAATTTCACTGTTGTGAGCAAATCTGATCTTGAAAATTCTGACAACTTTCTTTACAAGTAACTGCCAGCTCGGAGATTTTCAACATCTACGTCTCCAAGGAATGCTACAGCAGTGATTTGCTTTCCACACCAATTCTAGAGGAAAAAAAAGGAATGATTAAATTACACCTTTAAAATGCAATTTCATCCTGTAAGACAAGGCAGTTATCCGAGACTAATCTTGTGTGTTTAAGTGCTTGTGTGTCACAGAGAAAGACAGAGAAGAGAATGCATTTCTTTATTTTACAGGCCTGCACTCTTTTCCATTTGTGTGTGTTCTGAATGGGCACATGTGGTGGGACTGTTCATATCTCATTTCTTACACACTCGCCCATGGGACATTGGCAAGATTTTCACGGAACCAATAGAAAGTGACAGCTGAGACAATGATTCTATTACTGCTGGTGAGGTCTAGCCTCTGTGTTTTATGAAAAGGCCGGTGGCAGCATGTGAACAGTAAGAGAGAAACCTAATAAGAATAAGGTCAGAAGTACGATGTATTCTCGCTTGTTGGCTTGCCAGACATGATCGTATGAGAAATAATCAACACTGTCCCGAATGTTTTTTCTCCTAATGGGCTTGGTCGTCACTTTCACTAGGAGCGGAAAGGGCCTCACCTTGAGAGTCTCTGTGTGTGTGTGTGTGTGTGTGTGTGTGTGTGTGCATGTGTGTGTGTGTGTGTGTGTACTAACACAGAGGTAGTTTTGAGTGCTTTGGCAGGGGTTTATGTCTTTGTCTCAACAGTTTTTGACGGAGTGTTGGCATCACAACCTGCAAGATGCAGTCACAAAACTTTACAAGTGTGCACTTGAGAACAAAATGAAGGGAGAGTTCAAAGATGGGTGTGGTCCGACCCATAAGTATTGATTACTCATGTAATAATTTAGTAATCACTGTTGAGTCTCTAGTTTTATCCAGTGTCTGAGAGTGGACAGGAATGATTGAAACTGGGACACAGGGATCGAAAAGTTACGCCAGGGCCATAAAGTCCTTATTTCCTACCCCACTACGTCCAGCGCCTTAGCTTGGACCACACCCATTTAGACACTCAGCTACCCACCTGTAAAGTTTTGTGACTGTATTTTGCACTGTTTTGCACACAGATTCTGTCCACAGATAGAAAGACCTACAAAACTACTCAAACACACCTCCGTGGTGGTTCATGCTACAGGAGGTGTCTTCAGGACTACATTTTGCCATAATGACACAAAATCATAGACTCACAAGGTTGAAACAGTACCAGCCCCCCTGTCACGGCTGCTAAACATGCTTATTTATTTATTAAGAGTTTAATGAACTCATCACAAACCTAAACCAAAATAGCATTGATAGAAATAGAATATTCCCCTCAAACACATGTGCTCTTCCCAGTCTCTTCGTCTTATCCTTCGAAGTCTCACTCTCTCTGTTTTGTTTCGAAAAGACTGATTCAAAGCCAGTGGAGCAAATAAGAGCTCCAGCTGTACAGCAAATGAAAACAAGCTTGAGCACTTTCTTTCGGTTTATTACATTTCCTAATCCTCTCATCTCTGCCTCTCCCTTACTACACTCCACCCAACCCGCCTCCTTTCCATACTTCTTTTTTTCACCCGTCTTTAATCTCGATCTGCTTTCCTCTCTTTTTCCATTCCTCGTCCATCTCCTTCCCTCATTGATTTGGACTCACTGGTTAGGTTGCATGAAAGCTCTGCATACATATCTATACATAAAGGACATTCCCCTGGCAACTTAAGTGATTTCAAGCTAAGAAAGAAAATCAACACCACTTTAATCCAACTGCTGTAAATGCTGACAGGTTACTATTTCAAGTGAATGAATTAAAAGGCCAGGCTTATGAAAGTGACTTTGACGGGCCCGACTTTGTTTACCACATCAACAGCCATCATGGTATAGTTGAAGAAGGGAGTTAAGTTTTCTGAGAAAGTGCTCCAGGGAAGACGAGTAAGAAAGAAAGAAGAAGAACAGGAGTGTCGGTGGAGTGGGATCTCTGCTGTGTCTTGAGTGAGCAATAGTGTCAGAGAGGTTATCAGTGGAGGTGAGTTCAAGCATCCATTGTCAAGTATCCTGTGGTCTCCTGTCTCCATCTTCTAAGTTTACAGATCATTGACTCCACACATTTCACTGTTCAAGTTATTTTCTGTATCTATCTCACTGTCAGCTTATAGAGCTGATATTTCAGGTTAGCTAGTAAACTATAAGTTAATTTTTATTTGTTTCTTTATAGAGCACGGTAGACATTAATCAACAAATATTAGCTAACAAATATTAGCTAACAAATTAAAGTCAATGTATAAAAGTCTCAGCTCATTCCTAATTACATAAGTGTGGAGTTTTGACCCTACTTCATGTTTCATTTTAAAGATGAGTGTAATTACACAGCAATTAAATTAAAGTTAAAATGTCCTCTTTTCTGATAGAAATCATTCCAATTATTAATTCCTTTACATAATGACTGGGTCAAAACTAATCTAAAATACAGTCTGTTTTAATATCTCACTCATGTCCAGGTGGGATGGATTGAGCAGATCAGCCCTGCACCTTACATCAGCGTTCCCAAGGAAACGCTATGATTCACAAAAATAAATAAATAAAGTGCAGAATAACAATTATATAACTTTATGGGATACTTTGGCAGTTGAACTTGGTATGTCTGTGCTGCATCTTTCTTCATCCCTCCCTGTCATGCCAACAACAATAGGATAGAAATTTTAATCTCAAGTCATCACCAAACTTGACCTGTGTGTGCTGTGGAGCTATTACTATTGTAATTGTCTACATTGCCTTACATGAATACGCAAACATTTTACAAAGGGGAAATAGGGGAAATAAAAGGTGTCAAGTGTTTCACCCCTCACTTTGCCAGTCTGCAATAACAGTGTTAATATAATGGACCAATAATGTTGGGGAAGCCTTCCCTTAACCACTGTACCATCAGAGGGTTTAACTCTCATTTGGATGCACTGTACAAGCACAAATGCCTTAAGAGTTCAAGCATGGGTGTCTTCAAACCTGCATCTAAATACTATCGTCCTAATTTGTGAGATGGAAACTTGATTTATTGCATATGTTTGGTTCTTCTGAAAGGCAGTTAATCAAGTAGTATTCTCTCTGTGCTGTTTATTGTTCCTTTATTGTCAATCAATGTGACAAGGAGGAGATGGTCTTTTAAAAAATGACCCTCTTCCAAATATCAATTCCAGTAGTTCAGCGATGAAAACAATGTGCATGCGAGTGAGTGTGAGTGTGTGTATGTGCTCCAGTGGGTGAATTAATGAATTAGCTGTCAGGCCCAACCTATCCTCAACCTTTTCCGCAACAGGGCCACAAATCACTGACCTGTCCTTTCTGCTGTGATCTGAGGGGCTTCATCAAATGACAAACAGGCTAAAAGCTTTTATTCCCTGACATCACTCTGTATTCCACATCTGCGTGTTATTATTATGTGATTGTGTGCGTCTGTGTGTAATTGAACATTTTGAACCTTTGAGCCAATATGCCTCAAATGAATCCTCAGCTCCCACATCAAAATGATTATTTCTAAACAAACCGTGTTTAATCGACTGCGTGCCACTCTCCATCTGGAGGATGCTGCGTGACAGCTTCCCTTAAATTACAAATATCAATCTGCCACAGTGGGAGCTCAGCTGCCAGTGGCCTCATGGGGGTCCACGTCAAAGCAACCAGCCTTCAAAACAAAGCCATCAAAATGTCGAGCTCACTAGATGTTTTGTTCTCAAACAAACACGTCCGTCACAAGATCAAAGTTCTACTGAAATCACCAAATAACTGAGCAGCAAGGGCTTGCAGTACACAGCCCCAGGATGATGTGAAAAGCTCCTGATAATACAAAGACAATAAAAGTCTAAACTGAGCTGGATTCAGTAATGAAGCTGAACTGAAGTTGGCCCAGTGTGAGGTTCTGGGTCAGCTCTGTGTGGCTCCACCCCTTTTTCCCCCCGCTGCAGGGACCGACAGACGCCAGCACCAAGGGCTCCCAATCTGCTGTGTGATCAGCGGGACTCTCCCTAAGCGTGTTCCCCCTCCTCATCACCGGCTGTCTGCCCGCGGCAACACTACCACTTACACTCCATCCACCCGCTTATTGATACACTTCACCGCAGGATCGCCTTCGAGTGCTCCTTGGGAAAGCAATGGGTCTGCAGGGTGGCCTAATTCAATCAGTGTTAGGGGAAAACACACACATCATTCATCACCAACACAGGACTAGTCCGGGAAGGCCCAGGAAGACTCTAGCAGCTCTTCCTTCTTACTAAATGACCATTAACACACAAACAAATCGTCTTGCTGTTGTCCCACAGGGCAGTGAGCAGCCCAGTTAATCCAGTACAGATTACATGAGCAGTGTTTTGTGAAGATATTTCATACATATTCATTCACATACATTGATATTGGGCAATAATAATCACAGAAATGCAATGCAGTCAATTATTAGGGATGTGCTAGTTGTCATGGATTCCCCAGGGTTAATTTGATTTTCACTTGGGCTGACTATTGTTTCCCGGACTATGCTTATTACAGGCATGGAGCGCACCCTGTGCATTACAAAAGCTCAAGGGGTTTTAACCCTTTGGAATCCAAACAGAAAGAGAAAATGATTTCAGTAAGCACAATCAGTGTATCAAATGTGTCTCAGTAGAATTTTACTTTAAGGCATATTAATAAAAATGCTACAGTATAACATGTGGCATGATATGAGCAACAGAAAGAATCCTTGAATTCAATATCTGAAATACTAAAAAAACTCTTAACACTGGCTTCAAAGGCTTTATGTATGTCTCAGCATGTTTCACACACTACACACAACAAGAGCAAAAAATTCTGTATTCTATGATTGGATTTGCATTAATTATTAGCATGAAAGAAAAACTGAGAAGAAATTATTTCTTTCAAATAAATATTATATAACTGAGTAGCATGGGCTAACATAACTGGCCCTCAAGATATTGCAATTCTGTTTGTGATAATACTCTTTTTTATACTGTTGATATGCTTGATTTTCACAAAGCCGAATCTTACATGGCCAAGCCCAGCACCACTTCATGATGATCAGCTACTGGATTTTAACAACACTCAGTACCAATGCAGATGAAATTCAAAGTATACAGGGTTGTGCGTGTCAAAACTAAAAAAAGCTTAGGGCACAGGATACATGACATGTGTCATTATACCATGAGCAGTGCAACAATGGGACATGTGTTCATTATGATGAGTAACATGTAATATGTAAGAAACATGCTGCTTAATTTACATGATGGTAGAATGAATGCCATTATCAGAAATTTAAAAAATAAAATATAAATGCAGCTCATTACTAAGACCCATTGCTTTCTTATGAATGCACTCTGACCTCATATGTTTACTTGTGACAGGCTCAGAAAGACATACATGCATGTGGCTCAGTAGTTGCTCAAATATTTAAAGATAAAATGCAGTGAGACAGAGTTACTGCAGCCACTGAACATTTCAACTTACAAAATCCGCCCAGAGTTGAACAAAGGAGCTGTCTGTTTCAGCACCACAGACAGTTCCTGTCATCTTCCCTATGATGAGGTGCTGCTGGCAGCAGCGACGGCCTGCCACTTTTATCTGCTGCACGTTGTAACATCAGACACAAGTGACTTTACGAATTCATTA
Organism: Seriola lalandi dorsalis; assembly: GCF_002814215.2. Lineage (NCBI taxonomy): Eukaryota > Metazoa > Chordata > Actinopteri > Carangiformes > Carangidae > Seriola > Seriola lalandi. The sequence continues at coordinate 234,116 of NW_019523482.1, read as the reverse complement.
ATGCAAGGCTCTATGCTCATAAAATTTACACCAAAAATCCAGATTGACGCGGAGACATTTTCTTTCATGACTTTCTATTGGTTAACAATGTGAATTGAAGCTGTGGCTCACCTCCAAACGGCCTCTGGCATGTCGTCTCTGCCAGCACAGATAGATATAGGTCACCTGACAAACTAGAAAACACTGTCTGCTCTGATTAACAGTGTGTAGGCCAAGGCTTGGTGTCTTCTGAAATTGCAGTCCAGCGAGCACCGGTTGAGTTGTATTGAGTTTTAAGCAACTTAGACAGCCTCTATTGTTTATGAGTGTGAGAGAGACAGAGAGGGAGAAAGAGAGAGAGCCTACCTTGACACAAGCATGCGCTCACACACAGCACATACTCAAGATGAGCCCAACAGCCTCTGACCAATAGACCACCAACAATCTGTCCTCAAAACGACTTTTTGCTGGATCCAGCAAAGACAACATAAAAAAAACAAACAAAAAAAAAAACAAGAAAAAAAATAATGTTGACAATTCCTGAGGGTCTCGACTAAAAAGTGGAGCCGCTCAAAGTGCTCCAGCATTTCTGATCCAGGCGCACTTCCAGAAATAGGATCATCATCAATCACCACTCAGATACCTGCGTCATGCGTCGGTATTCACGGTTCCACCCAAGGGACCGCGCTGTTTGTCCCCATGGGAAACTCGTATACAGTCTAGGTCGAAATGGCAAGGGACCCGAGTCTGTTAGAGTACAAGCTGATGAAGCATAGAGCTGTCACTCTAATACAGTTAAATGACCGTAATTATACGGAAACTCTTAAAAAAAGATGACAGCGTGTGCTCGTGATTTGGCATCTCCTGTAGTCTGTGTCTCCAATTTAGACTCTGTAACTACAGTGACGCACTCTCTCACACGCGATCATTTCAAACTCAATCACTGTGAATGTGTGCGTGCACGTGACACACACACAGAAGACACACACTCACATGCACGCACACGCGCGCGCACACACAAACACAAACACAAACACACAGGGAGAGAGGGAGAGAACGAGCATGATAAGTTCTTTTTTGTGGCGCAACCATTAAAAAAAACTTGGATCTATTTTGTTGTTGAATCGTTGCCTCGATGCCACCAGCAGCCTGTATCCACGGTATAAAGCCGGGATTGTGCTTATAATAAGGCTTACTGGTAGACTGTCTTCAGGCAAAGCTGCCGCTTCGTTTACACCTTTATCTAAATCCTCTCCTTAGTGAGCTCCAGTGAGCCCGGCGGCCGGTGTGTGAGACTGCACTGCAGAGGGCTTCTCCGGCATCTCAGTGACTGAGCTTAGGAGCAAACATATCGGGAGCCAAATATTCAGAATAGTGACATTCACTCCTAAAACACAGACATTGAGATCCCCTCTCACTCTGCCACACGCATACATTGTACTCTCATTTCTTCAACTATGCTTTCTGAATGTTTGTAGCCTCCAATGATCCGTGTTCGACCTAATATCATTGCTGCAACAGTGGCAGGTGCTGAAGTTCTCCTCTTTAAAGCATTAAATTGGCCCAGAGCCTTTTTAAACTGATGAGGATTAAATCCTCACCACCTCTTTTTTCTAGAATAACTGCTGCAAGTGTCCGACAGAAACCCAGAGTCACAGGCGATCGATTCACTGCCGCAATAGTCGAAGAACCAGTTAAATTGAGGTCTGCCAACTTTATCAAATAATCAGGGAAAAAGCCGTGTTAGGTCGGCAAGCCAAAAGGAAAACTGGCCTACCTTCAACTCGATTCCAAAATGGTACAACGCTGTTTGTCAGTCAGTGGGGAAGGCTCTGGACATCACAACTCCAAGTCAATAGAGAAAACACGTTTCCATGAAATGGGTGCAAGCCAGTGATAGTCTGTGTTTCTGCGAGGTCACCCATTCAGCCAATCGTCCGGTTTAAATCCAAACAGAATAATGGAGATCTTGTCTCTGTCTTTTGGGGAAGAAGTGCGCCAAGCGCTCTCCTACGCAGATGTGACTTTGCGCGCCTGAAATAAAACGATGATGGGTAGAAATGAAAAAAAAAAGAAAAATACTACTACAACCAATAAAAAAATATATATCAAAACGAATGGGGGCGAAGCTGCGAAATGATCACCCCCCCCTCCAAAAAAAAAAAGAAAAAAAATCTGACAGCTGACTTTTGCGCAAATCGGTCTTAATTACTTATCCTCTCCTGGGGGCTTGACCATCCCAGACGCACTGGTTGGTGCGATCCTCTGCACTCAGCCGCGTCGCGGTGGAGATGGGAAAAAGAAATGTATGGATATAATGGCCAGATCCGATGGGGGGTTTCCTCCACAGCTCCGCTCTGTAGTTGCGATGCACACGACGAGAAGGATCTCTCCCCGGTCCTAGTGCACCACACACCGTCCCCTGCTGGATCTAACACACGCCGCGGCTGCACCTGCACTCTGTCATTTTCATCGATTAGACAGTGAAATGGATGAGGGGGAAAAATTCCAGCAGACACCCATAACTCAGCTCAAAGCTTCAGCGCTGAACAGAGCGAGAGGAGCAGAAAGGGTCCTCACTTGTTGGAAGAGAGGCATGGCGTGTGTGTATTTGTGCTTGCGTGCGTGTGTGCGCGTGTGATGGTTGTTTGGGGGTGGGATGGAGAGGGTATGAGGCTTCAACAAAAGTCTGAATTCAAATAAAGTTTCATTCATGTTAAATGTCCATGCAAATTAAATGATTTAGTTCCAGACAGTGCTCCATGTTTTTTCTCCAGTTTAAATTGTTTCACTGCTGCAGTTCAAAAAAAAGAAAAGAAAAAAAGAGCAAAGGCAGGGCTGGATACTGTAGTCAGATCTGGGCTGCAGCATGTGGCATAAAGCAAAACAGAGGTGACTGATGAGATGAGCAACATGGAAATCAATCCAGTCAAATGTTATCATACAGTTAGCCAGTGATCAAAGGATCCTTACAAAAACTGTGGTGTTTATAAAAGAAAACAAGATGTCAAAATGTGACCACTCTTGACCGGACTTGTTTCACTGTGGGAGTCATAAGAAGACACAGGAGAAACAGCTCTTTAAGCACATCTGAAGCAACATTTGAAGGCATTTTACTACGGTGTTGGTTGTGTTATGATCCTGCTAGAAGTCTATAACATGACTTTAAGATAGTCACAGATTGTACAGTTTATGAACAATGGGGCCCTGTGGGCACATATAAGATAGGATATCTGCTGCTCTATGGCCGGATTAACCTGTTGGGGGTAAAATGTGGTCAATATTGACCCCCACTGTGAATGGCAGTTGGTCACCAAGAAATACTCTACTCCTGAAATGATTAGTTAATTAGTTGATTAGTCAAGTGACAAAGATTAATTGTCAACAATTTTGATAATTCCATCCATGATCCATTGTTTAAGTCATTTTAGGAAAAATGGAAATATGAGAGTTTTATATGATAGTTAATTAACTAACTGACTGTTGGTTAAAGCTATTTGAATATGTTTACATGGGCTTCTTGGAATAGCGATGGGGCTTCTACCACTATTTTTCTGCCATTTTATACATTAACAAATCAATCAACTATTATAGAAAATCATTTTCAGTTGTATTGACAATGAAAATAATTGCCTCACAGTTCTCCTATGATGGAATTATACTGCCTTGCACTAGGTTTTGTGAGTCTTAATAACTTGACACACAATTTGATAAGTTGACAAAACACTCTACTGCAAATGTAGGAAAAATAAAAACACTAACGGTCTAAACACTAGAATTTCACAGTGGATCTCTTTATGGCTACAAATTGGGGGATGGAGGACCCGTCATAGTTACAAAAAGATGAATATGTTTATTTCTTTTGTTGTTCATTCAAGACTGTCTCATCTACTGCATGGGAGACAGCCCCAGAAGCTCACAGAGAACTATTTGAAAACACTTGTTATAAAGCATAAATCTCACCCTCGTGTCACTTGTCTACATTTGTATTCAAGTGTGTAGTTGGCTCATTGTTGCCTCTAGTGGCTGTTGGCGTATTAAAAAACAAACAAAAAAACAAAACAAAAAAAAAAAAACAGCGGTTCTCATCAACCGTCAAGTACCACAGCCTCAAGGGGCAGTGTAATGAGCCCATTGCTGCACGGCGCACCAGACCAAGGCAAAGAAGACACCACACTCGAAAACAGACTTGGAGGACCAACTGATTGGTTCTGCAAATGTTTGTCTCCCAAGCGGAAAATGAGACAGTCCCGAACATGGCTATTGTTTCCTATTTGGCCACTGAGCTATTTTGTGTGAGGGAAAGATATACACTGACGTTTGAGTGAGCCGATAAGTTACAAGCATCTACAGTTGCACTAAATATTTTAAAGTCTGACAGAAATTAAATTGCATTGTTTTGTCTGTTGCAGTCAACACCTATCAACAGCAGTAGGGTCACAGTTCAGTCATAGGCAGACATCATACTGTCTCACATCCAGACTAAACTCTGCTAACACAGCACAAGAGCCACAAACTTTGGAACAACTTTGGAAATCTTCTCCCACACCTTAGCTCATTGAAAAAGCAACCAAACATAAATTCATTACTAACTACCTCATTATAATGTTAGTTTGCAGGCTATAGCTAATTAGTAATTAAACTTACCTAGAAAAGTCGCTTAAGACCTGCTGCTGTCAATCAAACACAGATCCCTCCAGCTGAGAAAAGGAGCATTTTTGACATTTCAAATACTTTTTTTCTTCCTTTTAACTGAATCAAACTATTAATAATAATAATAATAATAATAAAAACATATTTTTGACCGCAAAACATGACCTTTTCTATGTTTACAATTTATGATATTGTCATTCTGATTTTCCATATAATCTTGCCATCTAAATCCATCTGTCCTGGAAAAGACCACTGGCTAATGCTGGACAGATTGTAAAGCCCCCTGAGGCCAATTTGGGATTGTTGATATTACGTTAAAGAAATAAAAATTGACTAAATGACTAAATTTAATTTCAGTTGGATTTTAAAGGCACTGCACACACATGGTGAAGCCACGCAGGCGATTTAAATATTTCAGCTAATTAGACTCTCCTCTGCTTGACTGACATCTCGTTGACTCTCCTGTTAATTTGTTGCAGCTGTGAGAACAGGACAAACTATCTCCTTTTCAATATCTTATCAGGACATGAAGTCCAGTGATTTCACTTCATTTTCCAACATACTGTTGTCCCACGTTCAACCTGAGCAGAGGTCTACATGTAATCAACCAGAATAAGGTGCAAACACCTCTGTGGGTGCACAGGTAGAAAAACAATAGTGGATGATTCAGTTCTGGTGTTCATCACCGGTTGCAGATACATTGTTACCTCAACCAAGGAGGTTATGTTTTTCAACTTCATAAAAAAAATACTGAACCCAATTGCACCAAACTTGGTGGAGAGATGGGGCATGGGCAAGGGAAGAACCCATTAAACTTTGGTACGGATCTGGTAAAAGGGGCTGATCCAGGAACTTTTATCACTTTCCTCAACATAGCGAGTTAGGGCATTTTTCAACATTTTCGTCAATATTTCGCCTTGGCTGAGATATACAGTCTACTTGGTGACATTCCTGTTTTAATGAATGTCACTGCTGTCTGAAAAATGACTCTCTCTGTCTGTCTCTTAGTATTGTGTGTGTGCGTGCAGAAAATCTGGGAAAAAATTGTTTTTAAAACTTTACTTAAAGGATTATTTAGAGGTCTGAACCATGGTCAGGACAAAACCAAAACCTAACACAAACTAAGCTGGTATACAGTATCATATGGGTTAATAAACTAACCTCTGTTAGTGCTTGAAATTCATCAATCTAAAAACTTTACTGATTATTGCAAAGCATTTGAAACAGTAAATTATTAATATCCTCTTGATAAACCCTGGATGTAACTTTTTTGCCTCTATATGTATATGAGGCAGCAGTCTTCTATATGTAGCTGTTCAAGATATTTTTCCCTTTTCAAACATTCATCATCTACATGGCTTGCTAGAACTGAAATGTATATGAATACAGGTCTATTAACAGAATCTCTTTTCTTAGCCACTCTTTCTTTGGCAGAAAATATTGAAAAATGTTGTTGTATTAATTATGATCTCTTGACACGCTGCAGTGCAGGAAAGCTGCTTAAAACAAAGTCAAGCCGGTACCCTGTGAAATTTTCTTATGAAATAAAAATGACAGCTGAGAGAGAATATCCACTTTGCCATCCTAGGACTTTTGTTTTGGCTGTCAATCACTTAAGAACACATCAACCCTTTTCAAATGGCAGTCATCTCAATTGTAGGTATTATCAGTAGGTTTACATGTTATCCATTATAAGTAAATTACCACCAGACAACAGCCATGGTGGCAATGATGTTTCGAAAAAAGAAGACTGGAAAAGGAATACAAAATAAATGAATGTTTTCATGAGTCTGACAGCGCATAAGTACAAAGGACATACAGTGCGAGCGCACATCAGACACATCAATATGAGGATAAACAACCCCTTTTATCACATCCCATCTGGATCTGTGGCATCTGTACACTAGATGGGAAAGAAGAGGGCTGTCTTGTATAACTGCACTTGCCCAGGGCTCAGGAAACTCGTCACAGACGTATCTGCCTCCACAGTTTTTCCTTTCAGAGTATGAGTAGGTACCTGACCGTTATCCGTCCTGCAGAAAATATAGAGGCTGACTGATATGACATAAATCCTCCTCTTCACTCTCCTTAAAAAAATCACTCTCACTCACTCACTCACTCACTCACTCACTCACTCACTCACTCACTCACTCACTCACTCACTCACTACATTGCAGCCTTCTGAATATTCAGTTGATAAATGGTGCATGAGTGATGCCATAGAAACTGTTGGGAGATCACAGGACCCCATCACATCTTACTCCCACATCTCTTTTTTTTTTCCTGCTGCTGCTGCATTGTCAAGTTTCCTTCAACTAAATGGTTCTGCACAGCAGCTTCTTTGACAGTACAGTAACAGCTCCATATAAAAGCTCTCAATAAGTTCAAAAAGGGACCAACTTTGCTTTAAAAAGCAATATCTTGAATTAGCATCATGATGTCCCACTTTCCCACAGAGACGAAAATAGACTTTGCATTAGAATGCAATCAGATAAGGAAACAATTAATTCCTTGGTTAAAATTGAAAATAAGAAAGAATAATGTGAATTCTCACTGGAACACAGGATACACTAGAACAGACGTAGCCATGGCTTGTGAAAAATGCTGGTACCACAAGGTTAGACCACACACAGACAAATTGATCCTAAGATAAAAGTGCTCAATCTGTTCCTTTCCTCTTGAATATTTTTTGAAGTTATGATCTACCTGGATAAAGATTTCCTCCTCACCACTACGGCTGCAGTTCAATACATTCAGATCCCCACTGAATACTAATGAAAAGTGGATGGATGCATATTCAGGAATGCTCATGCTAAGACATTACAGTTTATCTATAAAGGAGCTATTTGTACTGTACTGTATCTGTTTACTACCAGTCTAGAAGAAACGTTGTGAGTCCATAATCAAACTTCATTCCTTTACTTGCCAAGATCTGTCTCCAGTGGTGGCAACTTCTTCTGCTTCTATTTCTATCACTTCTTTTCTTCTACTGAAGATAGGATGTCAACCAGCTAGCTCCGGTCTGGTTGGCTCGAAACCAAGTCACTGTAGCGTCTGGTCTGCACTGAAGAAGTAGCACTGCTCAGAGGACGTATCATAACCTCTTGTCTTAGCTGAGGCTCTTGGCAAGACTGGTAAGTAAACAGCTGTTAATGCTAATTCTGGCTATGTTGCAATAGCAAAATTTAATCTTGATTCAGACATGAAAACATCATTGGTTTTGTGCCCACTTGGGGCCAGCACAGTGTAAACACAACATTGACATATTGTCACTGTTTAAAGTTGTCACGGTAAAAATAGTTGATAAATGGTACAGTTTATATATTCTCAGATGGGAAGCCAGTGAGGGATCATGCCAATTTTGCTGCACTAGCGACTGCCACTGGTTGTTTGGGACACAGATGAGGCTGAAATCTAAATGCAACACACAACGTCGCAGTGTATCATTCTCAATGTGAAGCTCCTCACAGACATAGAGATACAACCAACAGGTAAAGGATCACAGTAGAGAGGAATAGGTTGTTCGAAATTGGTGAACTAAAAAAAATAAATGATGAATGATTTGACGAAATAGTACTTTCACATTAAAGTAAAACAGTCCATCAGTTTTGTGCTATTTTCTCTCAAAAAGGACATAGCTAATAATTTTGTATTTCAGTTTAAGAAAAACAATTCTGTCTCTCATTAACCTGTTTCCTCTCCGTCTGTCATTTGTCTGTCCGTCAATCGATATACATCTATCTTACTATGACACAAGCAAATATGTACCAACACACACACAATCACACAGAAACAAGCAGATGTTTCACACAGAGTGCTGACTGATACATGCCCACTGCCTAATTGCAGGTTTATGAAATCTGCAGGTTGCGAGTGCCAAGCAGTTTTCAAACGGATGCCAAGCAGTTGCTGTGACAGCAGGTCGTGACCTTCCTGTAATTGTAGAGATGATGCCATCTCCCCTGCTCATCTGGTATGCACATCTGTGCCAACACAAAACAACTGACAGCCAGAGCACACAACTGAAATAAAAGCAACACTTCAGAATGAGAATCAGTGAATGAATCCCTCAGAGGTTTGCTTGCAAAATTTGAATTTCCTTTTCAAAACCTTCCACTTATGCCTAATGTAGTCTTGCAATAACTGGTACTGATACTGCCATCATGTACATCTCTGACCTTTACAACATAAAACACTAACCCATACAAGAGATCTGATAGTTCTGGGACATTTCCTTGTTCTTGATTATTTCATTGTTTTGGCCGATTCATCTCTTTGATGATGTGATCACCTCTGTCAGCAGCTGGAATACAGTTTTCCTTATCTGAGTGGCATCTTTTCGTATCACAGTGCTACTACCTTCAAGTTGGCCAGTCCAGTGCAGCTGTCTGATGTTGTAGTGTGAAATGGCATGAGCATTCAATTTCACTTGATCAGATGCTCATTCGGAGAGAAAGTGAACTGTCATTTTAAAATGCAGAACAAGAGAAGAGAGAGCGTTAAGGGGAAGTAGAGGACTAGGACACAGAGGGGTGAACAGCTTGTCTGTCTGGGCTTTTTACAAGAATGCACCACCCACTGTTGGATGTTCACAATATAAAAACACTCATCATGTAACAGCTACTGTGGCACTTTGGTGAGATTTAGTTATAACAGAAGGTCTTTGAACATAGCTTACATAATTGATATTTGAATGTAACCCAAACCCCCAAAAATACATTAATTTTTCTCTCTTGAAAATGAAATTACATTTTCCTCTTTGAAAAAAGCCCTTCACTCTCTGTGTCTTCTGGAGAGTAAAGTTGTTTGTTTTTGTAACAAGACCTTGCAGGAATAACCACTGTATTGGTCTTTCACTGTCTTGTTATTTTATTTTGCGCTAAGAGTTTATGAGAAGCCAGAGTAACATTCAAGCCATTGTAAAGCTTACAGTAGCTTCATTCCGCATGCTGAGCACTGTTAAATATTTCAACAGGGAACTAGATTTTCTCCCTCTGCAGCTTCATCAACAAACCATCTCCAACCCACAGAAATTATCACAAGAAATAAAAACCAGTGAAAGCAAAATCTCTTCAAAACAGTGGGGTAGAGAAGAGGAAAGAACTCAGTGAGTAGCACTCTGAAAGCACTGCTTTGAAAATGCATTTGTGAGTGCCTGTGGTGGGAACTGCTGAGACACTTGGAAGGAGAACAGTTGTATGCACATCACACGAAGGTGCAAGGCTATTTGAAAACAGCACTGGTGGAAAAAAAAAAAATTAATGCACGCACACTGACTTCAAACGACAAATTCATTTAGATAAACAACACTGTGATCGCAGTTGGATTACTGTCAAAAGAAAATGTTTAAAAGAGGTTATCAATAAGCTGACAGGCTGTGTGGTGACAGTAGCAATTAAACCATAGAACCTGCCCAGGGTAATAAACATGTCTAGCAGATAACAATTCAAACAGGAAACAATGAAAATTGGTAAAAAAAGAAAGTGACAGTAGTACAAATATACAGTTGTGGGCGACATGAAAGGAAGCTATCAAAATATTTAACATTTCACAAAAAAAAAAAAATATATAAACTCCAAAAATATTATACCTGAGTATCTTTCCACTTAGCTAACATATTTTGAGTTGACATACATCAACAAAAATGTATGTTATATATAAAGGTGAGACTATGAAACACTATCAACATGCAGCTGCACCATATATAAATTTAGCATATTCTTGGTTCAGATGTTTTGATGTTAAGAGACTGAAGAATTTGACTGTATGCGAGTGCAGTAACCATTTTGAAACATTTTGACCGACTGCTATGTTGTTTATCTAAATGAATTTGTGGAACGAGTGAGTATGCAGGCTTTTTCATCAACGCTGAGACACTTGTCAACATCATTAGCCAGTCTCATTAAGATCTCCCATCTAACCTGAATTATACATCAAGCAGCCTATCAAAAGCCTGCGTGCAGAGCCGTCATGGGAGCATTCCTGATGATTCCCAGTTGAGGATTTTCCTTTTAATCAGAAGACTGGAGCAGGATCAGCATTTTCCATCCAAAGGGATACAGGGAAAGGTAGAAAGGAGACAGAGGAGGATGGAAAAACAGGGGGACGGAGAAAGAAAGGGGGAGGTGGGGTGATGGAATCCCACAGGTGCAGCAATGTAAAACTTCATACATACATGCTCCATCTACATGCTCCCCATGTGCAGGGTTTGATGTGTGCATGTAAGTGGTGGTGGGTTTTCTAAAAGAAAATTCAAAACATGGCTTATATAATGATATCTATTGGTCCATTTTTTAACTATGCCGTCCTTTCAACAAATTTGAAAAAAAAAAATATGCCAACACCAAAAAGCAACAGAATAAAGTAAAAACAGTTTTATCAACGTACAGTTCAATTTAAAAAGAAAAAAAAATAAGTCTAAATTGGCTACATTTGTTATGTTACATACTTGTAGTGGTTCTTTAAGAAGAGAAACTAGACACAAACAAAGAGTGTGAAGTTCTTTTTAAATTAGCTGAATTCATCATGGTTGTAATATCGTCTTTTATAAAGATGTAAATGCTGGTAATGGAAGCTTTACAGCTTTGTTGATAGCAAGTTGTTAAAAAATCAGCAGTTCTCAGAATTAAAACTACAAGGCTGACTTGGACGTTTTTTTTCGACTAGGCTGCTCATAATTACAGTCTGAATGAAATCACATGAACGTGGAAACAAGAGATGCTGGCCAAAGCTGCAAAATATTTCAGGGCTTTCCGAGTGCTTTTCCACCGCATGGTACCAACTAAACTCGACTCCACTCTTATCACTTTTGGTATTAGGTACTAATACTAAACATGAGTAATTTTTTTAAAAGTAATGAATATGAATAAGTGGGTCCTAGGGTGCACTTTGACCAGCTCCTTTCACAGAGGGGTAAGCAGGAATATACAGGGATCAGACTGATGAGAATGGAAAATAAGAGAGGAAGCAAAAGGAACCGTAAGAGACTTTTAGGACTGGAGATTTAAGAGTCCGTAACTTGTCACTATTTTCTTCTCGGATGGTGTTTGATTGGGATCTATTTGAGACAGTGTAGAGTTTTACAATACTTTAACATAGTTATTACAATAAATGCAATAAAATGACCCAGGACACATGAGAAACCATGCTAAAATACAGCAATAAAAGTAAACCATTTGAGGACATTTGTATTCTTACGTCTTTTATTTCTCTTTTTCAACACAAGGTTACTTAACAGTCTTTTAATCACGTAACTCCTCTTCGGAACATCAACTTTGTCTGAAAACAATTGTCAATTATCCCTGTCCCTCCCTATTGCCTCTAGTGTTCATTAACATAGAAATTGATGAGCCACAATTGATGCTCTAAAGCAAAGTTCAGACAGCAAGGTCAGCCAAGAATCAGTAATTAAGCCAGTCCTTAAAGTGTGGCGGATCTGCTTATTAGTCGTGCAGGCCAGGACTCATCCACATAGAACTGAAAATGGAAATAAAATCCATCTCATTCCCAGAGAAGCCCGCAGGACGTCAGCACTCAGTGTAAAACAATTACAGACTATTACGTAGGGCAGAGAGGGATGAAAGTGGACTCCTGGTCTCCTTGCCTCTAACTGCCTCACACCCTGTCTTTTGAGAGACACAAAGGCTCTCTCATATACACGCTATGAGTATGTATAAACAGTATGTCTGAATCTGTCTGTCTAAAGTTTTCACACAGACACAGTTCCATCATGCTCTATGAGAGAAATGTGCTATCTAATGATGTACCTATGTCCTAAGATGTGAAGTAGCTTACCTGCTGCAGCCTCAAAGCAACAGGAAATCCTCAACCCTGAGCCCCAGTAAGAACACAGTCTGTCTTTCGATATGCTACTTAGATATGCCCACTTACCTGCCATTTCAGGCCCGATTCAGGTCAGAAAGGAGGGAAAGAAACAAGAGCTCCTCTAGTAACTTTCTCCTTCTACTGGGTCTCTCTACCTTCTCTGCTCTTTCACATTAAACAGCAATAACAGCAAGAGTCTGAATGGTTTGAAGGACAAAAGGGGTGCTTTTGAGTGCAGCAGAGATGATTTATTCATTGTTTTAAGCTCCATTGTATCAGAGGCCCTACAGCAGGGGGTAGAGGCATGCTAGATGTGCACTTAAATTGTCCGACAGAGGCGTAGGCAGGAATACTACACTGTTATTAGCAGTTACCTATCTATTTGATCATATAATAAGTACACCTCTGTTCAAGTGGTTCTTATTTAGGCAGGTGAAGTCTGTACCCCTTGTCCCTCCAGTTGTGAGGAGCAGATGAACAGAGAGCAGCAGAAATATATTAAGAATTCAGTGACAAAGCAGGAGAAGCCACACAGCTATTTTTCCAGGAGACTCAGGGTCTGGTTACAGCCTCTAATATTGAGTCCAATCATTATATTGGCAATATTTATGCAGGATTTAATGTCATTATAGTGTGACTCGAAATATGGTATGTAAAAAGGATGTCATCTAATTTCATTCTGAGGAAGTGCATTTGTAGCCTAATTGTTGAGGTGCACACTGCATACCCACAATGACCCTGGTTTAAGTCCAGCAAGAGACCTTGTTGCATATCATACCTCTCTTTTTTAATTTCATTCAAAGTTCCTGGTCTCAATTTGATTTGACAGAAATGATTTTTCTTTAAGTAAACATTCAGACAGTTGCTGTTACAAAGCAATCTACCAGGATTGTGTGCTTACGTGTATTTGTTCAGCCGATGCAGCGCCTTGCTGAATGATGTCACATTGCGTGGCAATGGCAATGTGACCCATGGTCAGTTTTTTTGCTAGAAGCCCTTCGTGTTTGCACCCTGTCTGGGTCACTGGAGGGGTCCCATTCAGATGAATGAGGAGGCTCCATTTTTTCACACAAAATGCTTAAGTCGGTCTGAACTTGAACAAATTCACTGAAAACTAACCTTTAAACTACTCAAGGAACCCAACTTTTGAACTCAGAAAATAAGAAAAAAAAAACCCATCCCGACTGCGTTCATAGGCATGAAGCAAACAGTCCTGTGGAGGCATGCAGTTTTTCTCTGTGTTAGTGGCAGAGCATCTGAAGACAGCTGTTGGAACATCTGCTCACACTGTGTCACTCATGCATCAAGTGTTACTGGTTCATTCTGGGCTAATGGCTGAGAGAGACGGGCAAAGATACAATGTCAAAGCACCCGAGCTGCCAGCTACAATTTCAATAATTACAGTGGAAAGTAGTCGATGACACTCCTCTTTGTCAGTGTTCGGCAGCTTCATCATTGTGACACATTTCATGTGTCACTGTCATCGCCCTGTTTGTCTGGAAAGAAAAAGGTTGCAGATGTGGTTGAGACAACAAACATCCAGGTTTTTTGTCGCTCAATGTATGCGTGACCATTCCAATCAAGAGTCTGCTGAGCCACACAAAACACAATCAGGCTAAGCCGAGTGAGACCGACCGATGCCCACAGTGAGAGAATTCTCCACTGCATCACTGTAACAATGTACATCACTTGTTTTTAAGCGCACTTAATTACAACATTAATCTAACATACCTTTTTCTTCGTTGTCAGCACAGACGCAGTGCCTGAATCGAATCAGTTAATGTGGCTTCTTCTCTCTCCCTTTCTAAAATAAACAGTTAAAAAGAACCAAGGCACAGATGTACTGGAAAGGCGGAGAGGCGAGAAGAAAGCTCTAATCAGCCAACCGTAACAACACACACAGAAAGGACAAATGGAAACACAAAACCTGGTGCGGTAGTGGAAGGCAGCAAGTTATTGAAGGTCACAAGACAGAGTGAGCGAGAAGGACAGAGGGAGAGCACTATTAGCCTAGAGTGACAGAAGGAGGAGTGTTAGATGCTTGCTCACTTTATCATTTTGCTGTGAATGATTTTGCATGAATTTGTGTGATGACTCATGATACGCTGTGATTGATTTTCTCTGCAGCCAAAAGCTTGTAATTAGTTAGTGAACTTGGAACAAAAAAACCTGAAAGAAAAACCCACCATGTGGATGACTTTCTTGTAAAGGTTAAAATAGTTTCTTGTTTGTGTATCGCTCACATCTTCCCTTCCAAAGTATTTTTATTCACCTCCCTCATGAAGAAAGCTCTTCTATTCACAGTTATAACAAATCTCCCCTTGGAAATGTATTAGATATATACTTAATATTAAGGCATGTCTGGCCACTCATGCTGTTATTGTTGCGTTCATTATGGTGGGATGGAAAGCTGGAGTGGGTGTGTCATTAGTAGTAAGCTGATCCGGAGTGAGGGAGCAGTAGTCTCCCCCTGCCTCGCTCATGTCTAACAGCCAGAAGATTAGTATGAAGGATGTTCTTCATTTGTTAAGTGCTGATACTAATCCCATCTATCCACGTTATGAAGTGACACGCTGTCTTCATATGCCCTGGACAGCGTCTCCAAGATCAACACTGACGGAAATTAAAACCAGAACCTGCTGCCTCATTCAGCCATCAGTTATTCATGTCTGTGTAGTGTCTGCTGTGAGAAAGACGTGTTTTGTTTTGGCGCACAGGGATACATGTGCATAGCACAAGGGTTAAATTGAGGCCATGTAACTTTTGAGGGAAAAAATAGGCCTTTTTTTTTCTTGAAAGGGAACATTTTAAAAGCATCCTTACTCAGCTCAATAGACATGGAGGTTACAGCATTACTTGGTCTGGTATGACCAATAGCTTACTGTGGCTCAGCACTGTTAAGATAAATTTTGTTGTTATTTTACCATGGCCCCTGTTATCCATTACAACCATGAAACATATAACTTGCCAGGTATTATACCTTACAGAAGTGAAATTGCGGAGTCAGTTTGCTGATCCAGTGACACTTCTCTTCTTGTGCTACTATTATACTTTGGGTTAAAGGAGCTGTGCGGTTTGCTATTGCTACATAGCCAGCTTTAGCATTAACAGCTGTTTCCATATCAGTCTAGAAGAAGCCTTACGAGTTCAGCATCAAACTTTATTACTTTACTCGCCAAGAGCTGTCTCCACAGAGGAAAGCAACATCGATGTTAACTCAAATCACATCTTTTCTTCTGCTGAAGTTAGCATGCTAACCAACTAGTGTTGGCCCCATCACTTTCTCATAGTGACTCACTGTAGCCTGCGGTCTGCCCTGAAGACGTGGTGCTGCTCAGAGGGCGTATTATAACCTCTTGCCTTGTAAACGCAACAATGGCTGAAGCTTGTGTCACCACCTGCCACCACCTGCTTCCAGCAAGAAAACACATTCGGAAGGCAGAAGCAGAGAAAACTCACAAATTGCCCTGTAAAATTGACAGTGGCTTCTGTAGAGTAAAAGTTACAAAGTCTTTTCTTTTTTGTTGGTTGTTTTTCCCACTTAGGCATAATGGGTACGGCAGCAGTGTTTAATGTACTGTAACTCTCAAACACTAAGTCAATAGAAAATGACATTTACAGTCTCTCCAATGTGAGAATTATCATCGTGAATGTAATACATTTGGCTTTTTAACTGTTGTTCAAACAAAATATGATGTAAATTCTAAAGACATCAATTTGGTCTCTCGTAATTGAATGCTTACATCTATCATAAAATTAATTGATAATAAAAAACAGATCAAACCAAAGTCATACAATGACAAAAACAGAGAAATACAGCAACTAAACAATGCTGTCATAACGCAAGACAAAACAGCAGAGCATCCATTACTTCAAAATGTTACAGTTCCGGAGGGACCATAATATTTAAGAAACAGAGGGTGTTGGGATGTTAATGTGCCGAGCAATGGAGGTGGGTTCATAAATAGTCTTGTACTCTGACACACTGAGCTGGCTGAGGAGGTTTGCAAGGCTGCTGAACTTGGAAGCTCCTTACTGAATGAAAGTTCAGAAAGTGGTAAGGCCCTCCTCCACTCTGCAGCCCACACAACCAGGCCTTCACACCATTTTATGTAACCAGAGATGGAGAAGAAGAGAGGGAACGAGAGGAAGAGAAACAGAGAGGTGGCAAAGAGAGAGGTAGGAAGAGAGAAAAAGATGGGAGTCATAGAGAAGAGAGAAAAGTATATATAGAAAACAATGAATAATAAGATGCACCCTCACTTTTCTTAACCCCACATGGTATGATCATCTTTCTTTTTTTAAATTAAAAGGGCCTAGTCATTTTCTAAAACAACTGGGTACTGTAGTTTTTAGAAAATTCACTCAAAATTACATTAAAAATGATTTGTTGGGGACTATTTCCTGCTGTGGATTCAAATTTATTTGGTGCACTATTAAAGCAGTAGGATGGTCTATTTGGGATTGGCTAAAAATAAACTGCAGTGCCCATATTCATTGTAATAAAGTAAGATGTCACCCGTGAAATCTAATAATAGTTTCTATAGCACAGATTAAACATCGCTTTTTCAAGGGATGTCAACAAAAAGAAGATATAGACTGAAGCCTTATCCGTTAAAAGAAAAACAAAACCGACCAATTGGATGAAAAATATTGACAAATCTTTTCCCGAAAAGTAAGACGCACTGATATGGATTTGAATGTTAGACGTTACTGACAGTATAACGTACATCAACTCGTCATGTCCTCAAGAGATGAGCTGAGGATTTATGAAGTCAGTGGTCCGGTCATTTCCAGAGATAGGGAACGTTATTTGAAAGAAAAAAAAAAAAAACTCTCTCACACGCACGCACGCACGCACACACAAAGACACACACACACACACACACACACACACACACACACACACACACACACACACACACACACACACACACAGCCTAAGTTGTGATAGGGGTGTTAGGATTGGGCTAAATGCCAGGCAGCTCTCTGCCTGAAGAGATAAACTTTTCTGCTCACAGTCTCTCCACTTACTTATCAAACAGTCTTAATGATCCCACTGTGGGTGAAGTGAGGTCATGTGTGTCTGAGTGTGTGTGTGTCTGTGTGTGCGGAAGTGGGTTAGGGGGGAATGCTTTGAGCAGCCGTGGCGTGTGTGTGTGGCTTGTGACAGTCGACTCTGACCTCTAAAGTTGAAAACACTGCGCAATGGGCTTCTGTCTACCAGAACACAATACAATAGAAATTATTTTTATAAGATTGTTATCCAGACTGAAATTATGTATATATAGTATATACATAAAAAAGTTTTAATAATTTTTATTTATAATTTATATATTAAATTTAGTCTTCCTCTTGTCATTATGTGGTAAGGAGAAAAACGTGACTGGATACTCCTCAGGTCTCAGCTCTATTGTAATCTTTGACTCACTGTAGTCACACATCTCCATCAGTATTAGTGTTTTGATTGTGAGTCATAAAACGCTGTACCTAAGGCTAACAGTAATTTCTGGGTAACTGAATTGAGGCCCTCAGGCAAACCAGTACTTGATACTTATCTGTATTATGTCATCTACATACAAATCCAGGCACAATAAACCATCTTCAAGGTAGTTGGAGGTGGCATAACGTTCTTCCTCATGTTGCTGCTCTGTGAGGGATCCGCCCATGTCAGCGTTTTTAAATAGAGTCTGTTTTCTCTGTTGATACTACAACATTAGATAAGCATGTTCAAATTTGTCCTCATTTCCAAAAGCTTAGTTTTCTCTTCTTTGTTCACGTCTGCAGCAAACAGCGCTGCTTTGACAAGCATTAAATTTCAACTATAACTAAAAAGTAAGAGCTAAATAATGTCATTTCAGAAAAGTAATAGAAAGTACTAAGTAAACCTTATGTAAGAAGAGAAGGATAAATGTTGTTAAACCAACTTGAACCATGTTGACAAATGCTTAATGGGAGTTTGACTCAATTTTGAACACTACTTCTATGAATAATATTACCTCACAGATCCTGTTATATGTGCTTGTAAGTATGTTAAACAGCACTTTTTTGATGATTTTTACAACACATCAACATGCTGATGAGAACATTAGAATAATGGCTACCTCGAGGATCCTTTCTTACAGTTGCTATTTAATCAAGGCCTCTTGAAGCACTCTACATGTGGTTCTTGGGAGAGGAGCTTTATTCCCAACAACGGGGCATTCAAGCCCCTCTGCCATAATTAGGTGGTATTTTCCTGAGATAAAGTGAATTATATATGAGCTGCAACCAAAAATGAAATTCTTGACCAGGCACCAGTACTCGGGGACCAGTCTGGAGTTATGAATTAAAATATGGCAATTGGAAGAAATTGCAATTCTTGTTGTTACTGGTCATAATAATATATAATAATAAGTAGTTTACTGCAGGTCTAAGAAGATTGTGAGAGGGGAAGCTCAGGGACCTCAGGAGCTCAAACATCATCAGGCACAGCACGTACTGTATACCAAACAAAGGCAAACGTTCCTATATAATAACAGTGTCATACACAAGACGCTGGATTTGCTGGGCATGTTGACTGCACACACAGGAGTTAATTTAATAGCAGTTTCCACTGACTATCTGTAAGACTGGTGAGTTGTCGGTCCTCCATGGCTCAACCTTCTAATGCACCGTAAGCTTTGTAAAGTGGTTATGAAGAGCAGGAGTCATGGTTTCCAGTGCATGGAACAGAAACATTGTCTCCACAGAGCCCTAAAAATAGGTCATGCTCTGCTCTCTGATCTACTCCGCACTGTTACATAAAATACACTCTGCTTTGTACCAAAATCGCAGTTTCTTTTTCTCACTCTCACACAGACATACAGTACACAAACAGAATCCACATGTAGCAATTACAACACACGCTGTATGATGCATTCATTATTAAGACCTGACAAGTATGAGGAATTTAAGGCAGGCCTTTATAGAAAAATGCACCATTATGCTTTCAATATTAACACATGGCTGAAGATGAGTGTCATTTTCTAGACTCTAAAATATCACAGGTATAGTATAGTATCAGAGGTACAGTAGGTTAAATGTATTGAAATGCATCGTCTACTTGTTCACGGTTATACCATGCATTTTTTTTCTTCTCATTTTTCATTTGAGGTAATGGGATAATATCAAACATGGCTATCCAGTGATGATGACTCACACTGAGAGCTAACAGGATCGTGATGTGAAGGGTTTCTATGGACTTTTGAAGGACCACAACAAAGGAAATGTTGTCATCAATACACCACTACTCTTTATAATTCACTACCTCTCACACTGTCATTTGTTTTCTGAGCCTCAGTGTTTTCTTGTCTTTGGGTGCTATTGTCCTTCCATCAAATAAGGCTTATACACTAATCGCAGCGGTAATTGGTGATAATGCCATTGTTTGTTTTCGGATGAAAGCCGCTGAGATGAGAGACCAGCTTAATACCACTGAGAAAAGATCATCTGAACCTTTCAACCTTTTCTATTGATTCCTGAGCAACATGACGCCCATTGACTATCAACATCTGATAAATAAACACAGTTTGACACCCCGAAACTCAAACACAGAGGAATTTCTTCACCTACTAAATGTTAAATGCTGTTGTTGTGTAATCTTAACTGCTTGGTTGAATATACATGAAACAACTTTTGCAGTTTTGCAAGTTGCTTCGAGGTCATCCAGCTGCAGGAGCCAGTTTAATGCCCGAATCCATTTGTAAGATGACGTTTGCTCAAATAATTGCTTTTATTTCTTGTCCTTAAACTATCCACTGATATTTAACCTCACAAACTAGAGTTGAATGTTCTGAAAACGACAAAACAAAACCGGCTCCAACTGAAAAAAAGAAAACATGTTAAGTATTCATGGAGTCCCATCTGTACCGTGGCAAGATAAGATTAAGGCTGGTTAAGAATCTAAAGTCAACATCCAAGTATGATGAAGAACTGCATCACTGCATGAATCTAATATAATATGTAATGTACCTGTATAATTGCATTATTTATTTGGTTTGTTGTGAATCATGCACCCTAGGTAAAAGTAGTTACAGAGCACAAACTCAGCTGAGACATCTTTGAAGACCTAAAATTTTAATTTATGAATACAGAATAGATTATGTAAAATAACATGTGGCGTGTTTGATAATAATAATAATGAAGTATTATCGCAAAGGACAGACACTGAACACATGTTGTCCGTGACAGTTACCTTATCAGTTTTCTATTGCCTATGCCGCACTAGGCCATGTAATGTGACACATTTTCACCTGCTTTGGAAAATGTCTAAAGTCATAAGATATTGCTGGAAGCATGCAGCAAAATTAATGTAACGTTGTATAGACAAATACAATATCTGTAATTTCCAACCACATTTAAGGATTCATAAATATCATCATAAGTAGCCAGTAAATGTGTTAATGAGTTATAGTTAAGTACTAATGCCAAAGACAGAGAACACATTTGTAAACGAACCTTTATTGTTGATACACTGCAGAGCCTGTTATTTGAATGTGAGATCTTCAGAGGTATGAGGAAACATTTATGTGTAATTTACGATGTGATTTGCATCAATTATTCATATTGACAATAAATACTGTGTTTTGTTTAATAACTGATAACTTTGATTAAAAGTTTGCATGCATTCAAATATTGCTTGTGTGTGTGTGTGTGTGTGTGTGTGTGTGTGTGTGTGTGTGTGTGTGTGTGTGTGTGTATGTGTGTGTGAGAAGGTGTGCTAATTTTTCAAGATTTAGTTGTTTTTGTGGGGGTAACAAAGCTTTGGACCAGGTCTGCGCTGTTTTTGGAGGCACGGGAGAAGATCTCTGACCTAAATTTACATTAAAATTGCATAGCACTTCTTTTTCAATCCCTTATTCTGTGCAAAGTTGAATATATTTGGCCCTTAATCTCAGAATAAAAGCCTGAGTATTTTAAACCTACACACTCTCATATATACGCATTCAGAGGATTTATGAAACATACACAAAATAAAATAACCACGGCTGATTTTTTAAGAGCTGACTAATGTGAAAACTCAGTCCTACATTAGATAAATGCAGAATCTCCACTTTGTTAGATGCTGTCCCGTTGATCCAGAGGCAGCAGAATGCAGCAACTGAAGCAGCAATTGAATGGCACCCCCCCACACCCCTAAACCCTCCTATACGCACCCCAGGCAACCCCTCCCCTCACCACTTCTTCTCCCTCACTTCTCACCGCAGGTTCGATTAACAGCATCTGCTTTGTTCTGACTCCCTGGGGCTAGTCCTGTTGCAGGGTACCTGTGTATGTGCATGTGTGTGTGCGTGTGTGTGTGTGTGAGAAAGAGAGCGAGTGGAGCGCAATGCAAGCATAGAATAGAGCGTCTTTGAAGAGAGAGAGAGAGAGAGAGAGAGAGAGAGGGGGAGAGAGAGAGAGAGGGAGAGAAAAGAGCAAAGGAGATGGTGCCAGAAATGGATAAACACAAGAATACCAAGGGACAAAATAAACCTGTGCTGTTAAAGTTATTTTACTCAGAACAGGGAGGGTGTGGAATGGTTTCCAAAGAATAAGAGCACCGCATTGAGGCAAGGGTGTAAGGATCAAATGATCTGAGGAGGGACAGAGTGTAGATACATTCATAATAACCAGTCACCTCTCATGTGTCATCTGTATGTGATGTGTTCTTACGAGTTGAGGAAAGCCACAAAAATAATAAAACATTAATGCATGTGTTCTACTGTTCTGCAGCTCTGTGCGGCGTGTTTAGAGTGAAGCAGCTGACATGTAATTACATAACTTGTACCATGTCTTGTGTGTGTGTGGCTGATGTAATAACTTGTAAGACTACATGATGTTTACTGGTAATATCGCTCACACACTATCTGCATAGGTTGTTTAATGGGCAGGATATGTTCCTATACTTACTATCCCAGGGATTTTCCCATTCTGAGACGCCTGCAACGAACAGCGAGCCATCAATAAAACTGCATGCATATGTACCTAAATATATTCAATTGTGTGTATGTGTGTATGTGTGTATGTGTGTATGTGTATGTGTATGTGCATGTGCGTAATGCAGTACAAGTGAGCCAGACAGAGTAAATCATGCTGTGTTTGACTGCCTGCAGAGACGTTGGTGTTTGCTATATAGAGGCACTGAAGGCCTTCTGCTTACTGGCACAGCAGGATAAAATACACAAATCGACAAAAATGTAGAGAATAACAAAGCTTTGAGCGTAAACAAGTGTTATCTTTATTGCAGCTTCCGGTAGCGTTAGCAACATAGGCACCAGTTGTCACTGTCTATTGCTGTCATTTCCTTCCTCAAACAGAAGTGAAGAAAACAGATAGATTTAACAGAGAAATAAATAGTTCAGCATCAATTGAGATGAAATACTTATGGTGTGGATTGTTCAGTTCAGTCCTTATACTGTAAATACACTAGTGTGTGACTATATTTATTTCAAATCATTTCTCATTCATTGTTTTCATCTGAGGAGAGAAGCGCTCCACTGTATTTGACAGAGGAAAGATGGGCCACTGGGAATAAAAACATGCTTTGAGGCTCGCAGACATGCGCACACACACATGCACTCTCTCTCTCTCTCTCTCTCACACACACACACACACACACACACACACACACACACACACACACACACACACACAAACACAAACACACATTAAGTCAAAACCAAATGTTGTATGGGACATGTGATTAATAACCTGTATTCATCATACCCTCATACCCCCTCTGATCAATATGTCCTATATTAGAATAAATGAGAGTCATGGCACATAGGCCACATCTCATAAATAGGCTACCCACTCATCACATACAGAAACACATGGACCACCACCACCACCACACACAGACCAAAGCAAAAGCATCCACAAATACTGTATATTCCTGTGGGTATTTGAACATATCGCAGAGATATCCACACATGTCAACACTCACAGCGTCATCACCCAAGACAAATCATGTTGCTCTGTTGTGTGACCTTGGAGACTACCACAGTGAATCCCAATAAAAACAGCTTTAACAGGTCAAAATGCAGACTGGCCCCAGCAACTAAACCTTAATATTTTATGCAGTGTTCTATATAACATATACCATATGTCAACATTAATATTTTACCTACATTTAGCATTTTACTGTCTGCATGCAATACATGTTATCTATTGAGAGCTACATAGTACACAAAAACTCTAAATGTAATAAAAGCAAGTCAGCAGACAGAAACTGGTGGAAGATGAGTTGGGAGATTGTGGGAATCTGGGAGCAGTACCTGTGATAACCTTGTAAAAAAACAACCATAACTGACAAAATAATCCGACATCAGACACTGATCTACATAAAACATCAACAGGTTAAAACACTTAATGTTAGTGACATTTCTTGCAACTTGAACTTAAGCTTTTACTGCAATATTTTCTCAGTGCAAGATGAATCGTTTCATGTCCAATTCATCATCAGTGTACCCTGCCCTGCCAATGATATGTATGCTGTGCGATGACCAGACAAAGCTAGCTAAAATTCATAGGCTACACACGTGCCTATTGGATAATAGGTCACCGCTACACACAGTGTACTTCACTACATGTGTAATTGCTATAATCATTATGGACAAATGATAGTGGCATTTGAAGTGTAATATTTTCATCTTATCAATGTCTGGAGTTATGACAACAGAGAGATGCAGCACAGGTTTGCTGTGTCTGATCAGACTACAGAGCCTCTGGTTAAAAAAAAACATTATGACAGGACGTGTTGTGACATAATGTTTTCATATGGTCATGTTGTATTAATATGATCATGAATGAAACTGGAGTTAAAGACATACAGTCTGTATCATCTTGAATACGCTGTCTCATGTATTCATATTTAGGGATGTTTTTAAGTTTTTCAAACATCAGAGTTGCAACATGATAGAGTGGAAAGACTTGAAACATATGACAAAGTTATAGTAAACCATCAATTACACTATCAACATTATAGCTAACCATCAACAACTGGTGATTGCACATTAAGTTACTGTCATTGTAGAAGCTTTTATCATTCTGATTGGCTACTTGGTCATGTGACATGACGTACCTGCTCCTGAAACCTCTAACGTACCGTTCTGGGAGCAAAATTCCCATTCATTTTCCCCCTAGACAATGTTACGTGGTTCACAGTGGAAGCACTTCTGTGGCTTCGATTGGCATGAAACTCTCCTGGTTAAAACATAAGTCCAAATGTTTAACAACTGTGTTACAAAATATCTGGTTCTTTGATAAAAAAACAAAAAAAAGCAGCTATGGCATCATGTTTTGTTAACAACTGCATTAACGAAGCATTTTGAGTTTCCCCTCTTCTCCGATTCGTGCCTCTCACTGGTTTCTTGTCCATAGCAATGGCACCCAAGGCTCATGGGTATTGTAGTATTTAGACCCGTTAGTCATTGCAAAATAATGGACAAAACATGATTTTTCAGAAACTAAGTTGAAATCACTTAAACTGGTGGCAATGACAAACCTATAAGGTCATTACTTTATCCAGGTGAGTCCCTTGTTTTTTATGTTCAGTAACATTGTCGTTTAAAGAAAAACTTGAAATGGGAATACATAGAGCAGCAGAACCAGCAGAACCTCCCACTTAACAACTACATTTCCGCAGCCCAGTAAGTCTGTGCTCGTACTTGCAACATAATGATGTTAGAACAATTTTTTGATTCAAATTGTTTGTTTTACCCATTGAAACTCTGAGTAGTCCATGTCTGAAGCTACATCCAATCCGCTTCCTTTTTACATGGATGAATGCCCAGTGCACGTGAATGGTCATGTGATATGCCTTTTCAGGTGTGTTAATATGGACGGAGATTATTTCTGATACGGAGCTAAAACATCTGGATGTTTTAAAATGTTGAAGTTAGATGTTTTAGTGTAGATGTAGCCTGAAACTACCAGAGCCTGGAGGATGGAGATCCATCAGAAGACATGACAGAGGTCAGGAATGTTGCCCATACAAAACACTGACATAACAACGTATTTCACACATTACTTACCCTGTATTTTCCCTTGGAAAGATTCAATGCAAGCAGCGGGTAAATAGAAATCTTCTGGACTGAAACCATTGTTGCAAAAAAGGATATTTCAAATCTACAGACGTGGAACATACTGTACATAGTTTCTGCAGTAAGTCACAGTTGAGAATATAGTGTTATTGATGTACATCAAAAATCCTTTCCACTGCAAGAGACTAACAGCATTAATATTGTTACTTTAGCTGTACTCATTGTATTCAGTATTATTAGCAGACCAAGCATAGGTCATTTCAAAAAAGGGGAAATTTTATTTTTGACTTTGTCTGTGTTTAAAAAATCATTACTGTCAATTTTGCCAGTGGCACAACACAATGAGTTCTCTCTCTCTCTCTCTCTCTCTGTCTCTCCCCTGAAGCAGAAAGATCCACACCACAGTGTAGCCTCTCATGTTGGAACATGGCCTTTATATAACTTAATGCACAGCCTACATTTGGATCGGCTGATTCATTCAACTCATTTACATTTTCCCAGTGACCTTTCCTGCTCTCTCCAATCCCACGCATTCCTAAATACAGGGTGCTGTGTCCACACATACGTAGGAAAATAGCAGAGGAGAGAGAAGGGGAGGCGCTGAAGTCTCACTCAATGCACACACACAGGCACAGACTCGTGTTTTCAGGAAAATGTGATTGTGCACACATATGCTGATGCCGTACATCAAGACGGCCATTTTCTGCTCATTTGTCAAAGCAGCACTAATCACTTTCATAGAGCTTACAGCGTCTCATTTTACAGCATACTTCAGAGTATGGACATGCATTTGTGTGAATGTCTGTGCATCATTCCTCAGCACAACCAGATGTGTTGCATGTTCCATATGTACGTTATCACTGCTGGGTCAGCCTGGCAGAGCCTTGTCATAGTCTGACATTTTGTGCGAGGGAGTAATCCCTGATTGTGTAGGTGCGGATAAGTTCCGAAAAGTGTTTTTCTCTCCAGCTTTAAGTGTGGGGTGAAATGAGACTGGTAAGCCATTTCTGGTGACGTGCTTTTCTTTTCTTCTTTTTTTTTTTCATGTTCTGTGTTAATGTCCCCCCCCTTACCTTGGCTTCTCCCTCTCATGCCTGTATGTTCTTTTGATATACAAACTTATTTATTTATTCTTCCCTTTGTGTCCTTGCTCTCTCAATATACCATTTTCCCTGTCTGTGCTCTCTCACTTCGCATTCCACTCTTTTTTTTCTCTGAAGCTACTGAGCTGAATCCTTTCCATTAGAGACTGTGAGAGGGAGATTAGTGTTGTATCACTTCGTATGTGTGTGTCTTCGGGGGTGCAGACCCAGGAGAAAGGATTTCCAAGGCTTTCTTAGTAACAGTAAGACGACAACCAGGAAAACCATCATTGTCTAGAGGGGTTTGAGGGGGATGTGGAGAAGCCAGGAGATGCTCATTTATATCTAATGTGGCTGGACCCATTTCATATCGGCTCTATCATACTGTGTAATGTTACTCATATATACAGTATGGTCATGTTCTGTAGTCATCAGGCTTGGCTGCTTTACTTCTGCTCAGTTGACTAAACCAATATACTTTCTGTGTGCAAAGGAAAGCAGACACCAATGCACATGCACACACATACATGTGTCACAAATATAAGCATGTAAATCCACAGGACCGGAAGCCTTTGCACACACACACACACACACACACACACGCTACTGCATCTGCAGGGGCCATCAGCCATGAGACAAGCGTGTTGCTTGGAGACCAAGAGGTCACCCCAACAACAGACATCACACAAACCAGGTGTGACATCTGTTCCAGTGTGGTGGCCACAGCCAGCACTGGAGCCCTGCCTGCTCGGAGCATGCAAATGTAGAACACCCTATGGCTGCTCAGGAAAAGACATTTGTCAGTGAATATATTTGGAGGCACCATAGAGCCTTTTTTTAATGCTTTCACCAGTATCACCAAATAACAAATCACTGGCAAATCAGTGTAAAAATTAAAATAGATCTTTCTCTACATGGGAAAGATTCTTTTATCGTATTTTGTCACGTACTCAGCTGGAGACCTCAGGCAACCAAGAATAAAAGGTGATGCATTATTCTGTGGATGATCCTTTAAAATGTTGCACATGAAAATTTCAGAATTTTTTGCAAAATACAGTGCAATTAAATGCATTTCCATCTACCACCTTTCTGCAAATATATTCAAAAGAACATATACTAATAGAGCACTAGTAAGTGATTCTGTATGTGACTGCATTTTATTGCTGCTTCCCATCTACAATGACAATTTTCTTTTCAATGAAAGAATGTTTTCTCTTCTGATTCTACTGAGGCTGCAGCAACATCACTTTGACTGTCAGCATGACATAAATGTTTGTCTACATTAGACAAGCAGAAGGTACCACAAAGTCAAGGCGTATTTGAAAAGTCTGTTTCCTCTTCTCAATAGGGCAACTCTTTCATGTCAGCACAACGTAAAAACCTTTAGCTATATTTCATTTCTGAAACTGAAAAAATGCACAAAAACAGGTACGTATGAACCTGTTAATGTCCCTGTGAGCCTGGAAAGCACAGTGCACAATAGAAAACTAAAATGCTGAATATATAAAATAGAAGAGGAAACCTTTGGTTTGGTTTGCTATTGGTAAAATGTTAGGAGGTATTGACATGTCGGATTTATCTGTAAAGTTCCTTTTCGAAAACCTCTTATTTTGTCAGGCTAAGCTCCACATCATCAGACTCTCCTAGACTTCAAGTTGCATATTACAGTTAGCATGTGGAAAGTTAAGCTTGCTATTTTAGCATTCACCACAACGTACAGCAATGGCTAGTTGGATTTTTTACCATTAGTTTTAGAAGTTTTCTGTCATGAAATGTTGCACAGGTAGAAATTTTTAACTTATGACTGTGCTAGAGTCAGCTGATCGCCATAGTGATTAACACTGATCATCTGGTAAACATGAATATCAGTACAAAGTGGCAATAAGCCCAATGCATGTAGAGATATTTCAAACTGGACACGAGTGTTTGAGCCATGCTGCTAACGTAGCCATTAACAGGGAATACTTACTGTCTTTTGCTTATGAGAGTTTTTCCTCTGAGAATGCTTGAAAGAAGCAGCTCCTCGATCACCAAAGTTAGGCCAACATCAGTTACAGCTTACATCTGCATTTAGCATCTGTATGAGCTGGTGAATTGGCATGCTCACTGAAGCATTTGAGAGACATCCATCTGCAGTGCCACTCCAGAGCAGTGAAGTGCGACTGCAGTGACAAACGTGCTGTCATCCAGTTTCCCACACGCAAACAAACATGCACACACGCATGCACGCGCGCGCGCGCGCGCGCGCACACACACACCCTCTCATAATGCTTTCCTCCTCTCACTCTTCCTTTCCTGTTCCATCATTTTCTCCGTCTTAATTTCTGACATAATTCTTAACAGTAGTGCAGTGAAGCAGATTGAATATTCAGACAGCTTTCAGAAAATTTGAAAGAGTTGAAGAGTGTAAGTTGTATCAAACAGCCAACATAATATATAAACATTGTTGCTGTACAAAAAGTGGTAATAAATAAATAAACTATAAATATACTTTTTCATTGGAGTTCATTGGAGGCACCATAGAGCCTCTTTTAATGCTTCTAACGTTTTCCAAGTTGTACTGAAAATATTCACTTCAAACTAATGGACTGCTGTTAATACACATTCTGCAGCAAAATTACTGCCGAGTTATTTTTGACACTCAGCTTGCCAGATTAAACAGCTCAGAATCCCTACCCATCCACCCATTTACATCATACTTGTCGTGTATTTGTCTTTCTGTGACATATCACCTGTGCTTTGAAAAGTTGAGACCCACATTTGCAACTAAAAACATATCAGCCAATCGGTGTTTTGACCTCCCTCCCTCTTCTTTCTCTTTCACAGTTTCTTTCACTCTTGTTCCCCCTCCCTCCTTTTGCATGTTTCTGTCCAGCACTCGCCATGACACCAGACCGGGGCCACCAGGTGACCCCACAGATGGCACTTTGACACTCAGATGTGAAATCAGGTGTTGTGCTGTACAGATCTGCATATTTAGTGTCACATTATACGCTATATTAACACACAATGTTTGCAATTCAAGGTAATTTCTAAGTCAACAGAGGCAGGCAGGGTGAGGAAGGGGAGAGGAATAAGAAATAACTTTGTGAATAAATTGCTTCATTCCTCCTGTTCACTTTTCAAGGGTAAGACTGGCTTTGGTGTCAGGAAAACAGGAAGTATCGCTGCTTCTTGAGGGATTGTTTATAGATTTCTAATCTAGGCCAGCGAGTTGTAATTCTTTCTGTCTTACTCCTGCTGTGCATTTTCTCATTAACTGCATCAATGCTATGCTCAGCAGGCCACAGCAGGAATACAAGAGACCAGGAGACAATTTATCTTCTTTGAGAGGAAAAGATTGAGTGGCCGAGACATTAAGGTCACACTGTATATGCTGACACGTGAATTAACAGCGGGGAGTCTGTGTGTCACACACTTATCAAAACAAATGGTGAGCCTTGGCAAGTATCCCTCAAATACAGATGAAGCAAAGAGACAGAGACAGAAGGCAGAGATCATGATGAAGGGAAAGGTTGTGATTTGTACAATTGGCCATTTGTCTGAGCTCGACATAGTTCGTGTTCTTCCAATCAGCCCCGCTCAGGCGAAGTCTCGCCAACAAACAGCTACTGTTATGATTACATGCACAAAGTTGAGTTGTTTATATTAAAAATGTCCATGTATTATACCCCTTTAATACAGGTGAGGAAGGTTTATTGAACATCTATTGAACCCATGCTTGATATATTGGTAGGACACATCTTCTTCCAAACTGATCAATACAATACAACATCCTTACTCAGAACTGCAAGTATCAAAAAGAGTTAACGCTCAGTTTCTCTTCAAACATGAATTCCCTCCTGCTCACGAGCTTGTGTGCTCTGTGTGTCTCACTCTCTCTTACTCTCCTTTGTTAGATGAGTCAGGCAGTTGGGTTTAAAGACATTTACACATCATTAACATTCAGTTAAATTCCATAACAGAAACTCCTGCACATCTGATCTGCTGAAAGGAGGTTCACAAAACCAGGTCAGAGTACAAGAGATATTGTTGTTGTTTACCTTGCATTCCTGTGCCAGTCTGCAATGGGTTTCACTGTAGTCTTTGAATGGGGTCAGGTCACAGGAAGAAAAGAAACAGATGACTCACTTCCTGATGGCTGTATGACCACAGAGTAGTTTGTTTTTTTTTTTTGTTTTTTTAAAGTTAAGTATATATGACTTAGCAGTAGCAAAAAAAAGTAAATTCTACTTCAGCTCTGTGAGGCGATACTTCATCATAGCAGTGTTAAGAATGCCAATATGCTCACAATAACAATATAAATGTTAGCAAAACATTTTTGGGATTTCAATTTCATGGCAATCTAGTTGTTGAATGAAGTGTTGTTGAGACATTTCTATAAAAAACAAAAGGTCAACCTCATGGTTGTATGACATTAAAAATCTGGGAAACACCAATGTCCTTAGGACTTTTTTACACATTCAGAAGACATGGAGCAAAATCAGGTCTAACTCAGAGTAATGTTTCCCACCAACTCATAAATTCTATACCCACTCTCCTTTTAACTGAAAGCTGGTCTTTACCAAACCTCTAAGTTCTAACTTTATCTGTCAGCTGTTTGTCTGCAGGAACATGATCAGCAGGTTGATCATGGATTATATGCTTAAAACAGCTGTTGTAGGGGTTAAAGGAGCTATGTGTGAGATTTGCTATTGCTACAGCCAACGTTAGTATTAACAGCTGTGTACTCACTAGTCTAAAAGACACATTGCGATTTCAGCACCAAATTTCATTCATTTACTCGGCAAGTGTCTCTATCACCTCTTTTCTTCTACTGGAGTTAGCACGTTAACCAGCTAGCCCCGGTCCGTCTTGTCACTTTACCATAGCAACTCACTGCAGCCTCCAATCTGACCTGAAGACGTAGTGCTGCTCAGAGGACGTTTTATAACCTCTTGTGTTGTAAATGCAACAATGGCTGAAGCTCTGGTCGTGCGACAATAACCTCCATCTGCTCCCAGCAAGAAACCACGTTTGACAGCAGTGAAAACTTAAAAATAGCTCCTTTAATGAGACTGAACCATACAGTAAATGTGCCCGCTGGAAACTGTTAGCTAAAAGAGGTTTAAAACTTCTGCTGAGATGCAGAGTTGTGATTTAGTTTGCCATGTGCCATCTTTCACTTCACACAGAACAATTTGAATCAATTATATCAAAAATATTTATTATTACAGTATACTGTATATTGATGTAGGTTTAAATATGTGTATGAACTGGTTTAATCTAGAGAATGTTGAAATATTTGTAAGAGCTCCCAGTACATACTGTAAGCCCCTTAAACTAAAGCCTAATGATAACCAGTGGAGTCAGATAACTCCATGATGTAGAGAGCGAAAAAGAATATGTTTCTGCTGGAAAGTGAGCCAAAGATTGATGAGATGATACTCTTCTGGCCATTCTCTATTGTCTTCTTCTGGCAGGCTGTATATTCCTGTCTCCCTTTGGGCTTGTAGGAGGTTTCAGAAGATTTAGATGAGAAGGCAAGCTGTTGGAAACACCTCACAATCACACTCCCACTGGGTGCTCCATCAACAGCAACATTAATCTATATGCACCTCGTCAAATTACCTGAGGTGGTACTTCCAATAGCAGATACACTCCACAGTCAGACATACAAAGAATAGAAATACTATGATACTGAATCTGAAATTGATAGGCATTCATTTGCTTCATGGACCAGAGCCTTGAGCTCAATCTGCAACCGAGTAGATTTCATACTTTAATTTACCTACAGTATGTGAGACTAACATAAGATGACTGTTCTCCCATCCATGGACATTTATTTGGCTGTTTTGACAACCAACCCATAAGACAAAATCTTATGTACTTCATACTGTGGATAGCACTCTCCAATAAAATCCATCTGAGTCAGTGTGTTCCTCATCCAGCTCTAGGTTTACAATAGCTTTGTAGCTGGTTTAAGAAAAAGGTTGAACTCCTTTACCAGCAAAGAATCATTAATTCCCCGGTCACATTTCTTGCTTCATAGATCTTGTTATGCCAGTCACCAGCCACACTGAAGGTTAGGTATTGGTTTGATTGGAATCTGTCCCCGCCACACTGAACTCCACAATCCTGTCAAACTCTGATTCATGGGTTTGTGCCTGCTGTCGCTTAAGTTTTATGGCCAGTATTGGCAGGGTACTTTTTCACACATTCAGAGCCATTTTAGGGCCTCTTCTCTTTCTTTCTCTCCCTCCCTTTAGCTTGGTCCATTTCTGCCAGCATGAATCAGCATCCCACTCTCTTTACCGATATACACAGTGATGCATGATGGGGTGAGGACAAGGGAGATGAAGAGGTAACCTGCTGTCTACACCTTGCTCTCCACAATCCACAATCCCTGCTCTGCCTCCACAGTCTCAGTGTTTGACCTTTTCTTTGCCTGTAAAGCTTTCGAAGGGCTGTGTAAAGCAGGGATGCTGAAACAGGTATGCTGCTGCGTGTCTATGCTTGTACATACACTCCAAAAGCCCACTCAGTTCTGACCTGTGGTTTGGCTTTAACTGCTGAGTAAATCTGAGCAGCACTTTAACAGGTTGCTCACCTACGATGCTCCTCAGACACATCACGTCAAGGGACAGCGCTGGTCTGTGTGTCTGCCGGTACACAGCGCCATCCAACAGCCCCAATGGTGATCACACTTTTTATCATAGAGCTGCACCAAACCTGCGTGAAGGCAGAACATCCAGACACCATTCATCTTGTGTCTTACATTTGTGAGAAAACTGCCCGAGTCTGTGAAGCAGAATTGGGAAAATTTAGGGATATTCCACATGCAGTGTAGAGATTTAGTGCTAGGGTTAGTGTGGTGGTAACATACTTAGCACTTAGCAGCCATTTTAATAACATTAAAACAGGAGACTTGCTCGACTACCTGAGAGTAATAAAACAGACTCCATACAACTACACCTGCTGGAGCTTTCAGGCTGATATATAGAGGCTGTATTTTACCATCAGTTCCAGAGGGCTGTGTATCACACAGTCACACTACACTGAGGCTTAAAGCTTTTCTGTGTGTGCCTGTATTTGGCAGTAGAAGATATCATGCTGCACTTAAAAGAAACTACTCTGTTAATACATACAATTTGTTACTTCCCACTTATGAATATCGACTACTCTTTATCAGTTGTCTCAGTATGAAAACACTACCCTACAACTATGGGCTGGTTTATGATAATAATAATAATAATAATACATTTTATTTATAGAGCACTTTTCAAGATACTCGAAGGCACTCAACACAAACCTAGACAACTAAAAAAATAAACTTAAAGGTAGCACAGGGCATCAAATCAAACACTAAAAGGGAGATTTGAATAACTATTGGCACTTTTAGCACTTTCATGATGTGCTTTGGGAGAGAGTCCGAGAGGGAGGGAGGAGGCCCTTTCAACCCAGGTCAAGTGCTTGGTCCTAGTTAGTTGGGACGGGAGGTTGGCATCAGATGAACAGAGGCCACAGGAAGGAGAGTGACAGTGGAGAAGGTGAGTGAGGTCGGAGGGGGCATGGTTATGGAGGGCTTTGTTAGTTAAAAGACTGATCCAAACAGCCACAGTCAAATGAGGGGTGAAAAGCTGGCCATCATGAAAGGCGGCAAGAGGCACTATCATTTAAATATGGGGATGACGGTGCACATTTTCAGACAATCTCTGCTGGAGGACATTCACAGTTTTGCACTTGGTTGTTCAAACAAAAGTATATAAAAAGTTCAGAAGTTCAAACCCTTCTTACTTTCTCACAGCAGAGCTGACTAGTCATGACATGCCGCAAACCTACATCCAACCAAATATCAGCGTCTCATTACGTTCATGGCCAGCTGCGTGCCAGATGGAGCATGGTCTCAACAGCGAGCATGGGGTTCACTTTAGTGTGGTCACTGATAATACACAAATCATGACATTACAGTGACATATACATTAGAGGATTAAAACAGAGAAAGAAATAATGGGCTGTGATGTCAATGAGGAACATAGGAAAAAGATGAGGCTGAAGAAGAGAGGAAGAAAATGAGATGAGGAAGAGATGAAAAAGGGTTTGCAGTGCTTCTAGTTTAAGAAAATAAAACACAAAAGGCAGAGAAATTTTTTTCTCCAGAAAATACAATTTTCATATTTAGATAAACAGCTCTTATTTCATTCAAAAAGCAAACACACACACAGACTATTGCAATCATGTTTTCAGCACAGCTATATTTGGCAATAACAATAAAGTATGTTTTTCTAATACACAACAAAAGATGAGGTGATAAAAATTCAGCTACTGTATGACATTGAGCCAGCCGTTACTATCCATCCGACCTGAGTATTGTGCAGCAGCCTCCATCCCTGCCTTTGTTTGTAAGAGCAGCAATTATCACTGATATAGGTCAAGGGAGAGGTTTGAAATGCTAAATCTGCCCAGCATCACAGTGATGTAAAACCTGATGCACTGAGTGTGCACGGATCATTCTGTGAAGAGACAGAAAGTCAATTTTTACCTTCACTAATCAGAAAAGGCATGGCGGGGTGGGGGTGGATACGGAGACCCCTGCCTGCCTCTGCACACTCTCCCAGAGAGAGAGCCGGCCACTGGGCTACCACCACAGATCAATCACCTCCCCCTCTCGAGACTTGTCTTGAGATCACATAGTGATTCCATAACTCTGACCCTGTGCCACACAAAGGTTTGTGTCTTATATATTACAGGGTGGTTAAAAATGTGCATGAGCACGTGCAAGCATATTCACATTCATGAGGGTTTGGTAACCAGATGGCAGCAAGTTTAAATCCTCAAACCATCAGAGAGTAAAACAGCAAGGTCTTCCTCAACCAACAGCACCAAACTCCAGTGTAGCTGCTGAGCAACAAGACAGCAGATGTCCAAAACAACTCACCTAAATCTCTAATCCTCAATGATTCTTCTGCCCTGCCAGTATAAAGAATTCTCCATCCATTGCACAGTAAAGTAGATTTTTAATCCAAGTTGCAAATAATCTAAAACAAAAACAAAATGCAGATGAAAAACAAGCAGCATAGAATAAGTCTTGGGGATTCTGGATATGTCTTCAAAAAGAATCAGCCTGATTTCTCAAACTGTTTTTATTCTTTAAGAACTGGAAGAACATCTTTACCATGTGTATGGTAATATGACACATTTCTAAGTAAAATGGAATATTCAGGAAGGGTATAATTTTGAGATTGATTTAGTCCAGTCATCTAAGCATAACTTAGAACAGTCTCTGGAAAACATCAGTGATTTCCAGCTGCAGAGAACTGGCTCTATCTACACCCTGACTCATCTGCATTGTTACATCAGGAGTCAGAGGAAGATCACAAACACACTCTTTAGGAAATCTAAAAGTTTTTGCTGACTCATATCCAAACACACACACACCGAACCCGTGATATTTCTGCACTAGTTTCTACTAACCTCCCTAAAATATATGCATCCAATCGGATGTGATTTGTGGCTAACCAGCTAACCCTTTTCATCATATAACTGAACCTGACTTTGTTAGCTTTTGGTTCATAAATAGATACATCTATTAATATCGAGGCACAACATTAATTACTTTCTTATTGCAAAGATGTAATGACAACTTTAAACATATGAGATGTGCTCTACAATGACTGGTGTAGATAAGAAGAAATCATTTTCTTAATTTATCAATTTCCTAACGTCTTTGGCCTGTAGAGCCTTAAATGCAGCATCTATTGTGGAGAGCTGAGTAGAAAAAGAAAGACCCAGAGGTTGCCAAAAGCATGGAGCTGAATAGAGGAGCGGTCCCTGTCTTATCAAACAAATAGCCGAGGGCAGAAAAATGTCTATTGAAAGCTGAGCAGATATCATTTTGACTTCCTGTTCCTGGATTAATGCATGTGGGTAAAGGGGGGATGATTTTACCTTTATCAAATATGACTGCCTTACAGAATTTAACGAGATATGAATGGAGCTTCAAGAGAGGTTAACTGATTAAGGATGACTTCAGTGTGGACAGCTGGAGGGAAGATTAAGTGGTCTTAAGAACAGCCCTACACACATCGACAAACAAGTCAAACACACAGGTGATTGGATTAGGCTACAGTACACACCTAACTTTTGCAGGCATGGATCAGCAGCATTGTCTGGGTTTGTATAATTAATATTCCAGTGGGACTCTTAGTCTAGTAATTAGGTGCTGAAGCTCTACAGGACTCCATTAATGAAAAGTCAGTCCCAACGCTGATGAAAGATTGATCATCTCTTAGTTTGCCAAGTATGTTATCCAGCTATCCTTGGTTTGCCTTTTAAAATGTTACCCTGCTCCAAAAAAAAAAAGAGTCTGTAAGGAGGCACCTGTGTGTCCTTGATGGATTCCTACACAGGCCAGAAAAGAGTGTCTGGACCTTGAACAGTGGGACAGAAGGGAAGTAGAGGGAGCAGTGAAAAATGCCCCTTGTCATGAGACACTCAATCCTGCCTCGTTTGTGATGACATATTAAAGCAGGGACTGTAGGGAGGCCATAAATACAGTGACCATGTCCTGACCCAACACTGCTAACCCCTCGACCCCTCCTGAGTTCATGTAGGGAGGGCAAACAACAACTAAAGGAGAACGATCCCACTGTAAGCTAACTGAACAGAAAGTTGTGACTATACCTCTTATGATGTTGAACAGGTGTTTTTACACTTGGTGGAAAATATGACCGATTTACTTCACAGCCATTCCTAAAGGTTGTTTATCATCAAGGAGCAGGAAGGGTTTTTTTTCAAGATTTTATGACTGCTGATGGTGGTTTATGACATAATGGGTACGAAGAGACCTGGACACGGTACAGTGATTAAATCTTGCTGCCAATCTGTCCCAAGTTTGTTTTTGCTCATACTGAATACAACCATTATAAAAGAGATCTCTTTAAAACCGTAGATAGGACCTCCAACTGCAAACAAGGTAAATTTTAATTTATATCAAGCCAAAAGATCGACTTATTGTGTGTTATTGCTCTTTGTATTATATACACTTGAAGGTTCGATATTTAAGTAAGTAAAACTTTCCCAGACTCTAATGCTATTTTATATGCATGAGATCATCTCATTGTAAAGTCTATAGGGCAGCATAATGTTTAGCCTTAGTACAAAATTACTTTTCTATTTACAAAAATCCAAGAATGTTATTGCCACCAGGAAGCAGAAGACACATTAATGCCGTCGCATCATTGCTTATCCATGGACATGTCTGGAATTTTGAAACAGCGTGACTTGTAGGAGAACCAGAAGACTACTTAATTTGGATGGGACACTTGATCTTGCCTTAACATAACTTGTTTATAGCATGCCTCATGATGCACTGAATTCTAATGCTCAGCTAGTCGCAGCATGAACTCTAATCCGGATTACACCAATAAGTTTCTTCTTGCAGGTGGTGTGAAATTGTGTGATTCCCACAATTCCCAGACCACAAGATTAAGGGCCCTGACACATCAAGCCAACTTCCAACAACTGGTCCAGACAAAGAGAAGCTAATGCACCGGCTCTCATTGCCTTCCATCTTCTCTTAGAAGTTGGACTTAAACACACCACAAAAGCCATCAGTGATAGACAGCTGACTGCTGACCAGCAAAAAGCATCCTGAAGAAATAACTAATAAGTCGTAAAAAAGAGCATATGTAAATCTGTAGTTGAATATATGTAAGTCCTTATTCATACCACTGCTTGGATTTACACAGCTGCTAGCCAGGGCTGAATAGATCCATCAATACTCGATATACACCACAAATACTAAAGTTGGCCAAACACAACAAAGCTCAAGAAATTCCCACCATTTTCCAGCAGAATGTGTCATAAACTACACACACACACAAAGTTGCAAAAACTATAATAAAACCTCATATGAAATACTAGCAACTACTTTCACTTCATTGCATGCATACAGGATTTGAAAAGTAAAAATAAATATTAGCAAATCAACACCAAAAGGGACTCAATGTGCACCTGTGAGATACTTCATACTGTACCATCTGTTCATGATTTTTCTGCCTTTGAAAAAACATTCAAAAGTGATACATCTCCCAACGTAATGCCACCTCTACCAAACATGAATTAAAACGAAGTAACAGCTGTGGAAAGGTGTGCAATTAAAATTTGCACAGCGTGAAATACACTTGTTGAACAGCAAAACAAACTGTTGCACGTCTCATTAAAGCAGCCAGATACATGCGGAAACTGACTTACTATCAACCGAGTATTTTTACCTCACCCGTTTCTGAGGAAAAGACTCCAACATGTTGTAGTGGTTCCTAAATTACAGTGCACTTGTAAAACACGATTGTTCGTTGTTGTTGGTTTCTTAGCATTTGAGTCCTGTACAACAGGGACAAGCCCAATTGGTTTGGTTCAGTTTGCAATGGTTGTGAATGTGTATAGGATAAGGATCCTAATTAATACACATATCTGACAAATAAGCCTTGTATACATTTTGAACACTTTCAACCCATTACTTTTTCAATAGGTGCAGTTTATTTTTGCACATCTCCCCTTCTCTCACCATTAACCCCCTTCAGTGCAGTTTATTTTCTGCTTTCTGTCTCCTTGCACACCATTTTCTTTGTCACTAGTCACACTCTCTCTATCGCCCTCATGCTCTCTAGAATCAGTCGCTTTCTCTCAGCCATATGGGCGTACCTGAGACCGTATAACGACAGATGTTTGTGTGTTCAAAGCGTGAGGTCTCACCCTGTGACCAACAGTGAGGCTCAGGAGAAGGAGTTGGGCGGGTGGAAATGACGGAATTCACCACAGTCACCTTAATCCCACAGAATTTAACAGAGCTTTTCAGGGCTGGTCAGCGCTGAGAAAGGGAAGAGCGTATGGGAGGCTGGAGAAGAAGAAAAAGGATCAGAACAGAGGGAGTTTGAAATCTAAGAAAAACCTCTACAGTTTATGCCCCCAAATCACTTCACAGTGACAGATTTACTGAAAGAAATCTAAAACCTGCAATTAATAATGATCTCTTTCATCATTTTATTACCTGGAGGATTCCTAAAAATGTAACACAAAATGAGAAACACTGCAAATCTATAATAATCCTAAAATGTACACTGCAATTATCAATATCTGTGATACCAACTGTCATAATCGCCTTTCAAACTTTGACCCATAATAATATGAATATGCAAGACATATCCTCACACCCAAAATTATGCCATTCACATCACAAATAGGGAGTCTTTAGGGAGGAACTAAGGGAAAAAGTCAGCTGTGATGACTTGACAGCCTCACAGGCGGAGTGGAAAAGCCTGCTGAGGAATGTTTCTAAAGCACCACTCTAGGTGAGTGGGTGTTTGTTAGCATCCAGAGAGTGTCTTGTCTTGTCAGTGTTTTTCAGTTTTTATTGCCTTACTTACTCTCTCTCTCTTTTATGCCGTTTGCTCCCACTGGTTTTTGCTACCATGGAAGCACCTGACCCTCGGAAAGCGAATGTCCGTTAATGCTTATGTTTGACATCCTCAAGACATCCTTCAAATCCAACCAGGTCCTACTTTCCCTACCCATAGAAGCACACTACAACTTTTGTTGGCTATTTGCCAACAAAATGCTACATACAGTATAAAATCAACTTGAAAATATTTTTGATCTCCCTTTTAAAATAATCATAAAATATAGTTTCTGGCCCCAGAATTTCTGCTGTTTTAGTTGCTAGGCAACATCTATCTAAACAGGAAGAGGTTCACAAGGCTGGGCTTCGATATTTAAAGTCTTTTTTAAATTTTGGGGGATAAAGACAAATTTTACTGATCCAACATAATCGACCAAATATGTTGTTTGTACCTATCCTTGGAACCACAGTGTACCAGCAGCAGGCATGGTAACAACAATACAACCTATAAAAGTGTACCGAACCTTCGTCATCATGGCAAAAATAATAAACACACGGTTAATGTTGAGGAAGGTCACAGTTTGGTTCAGTTCACGCACAAAAACTACTTGGCTAGGTTTAGGGAAAGATCATGGTTTGAGTTGCAATAAGTACTTCTCTGAGGTTAAAAGACCTTCGTCGTCATGGTAATCATAATAAACATGTGGTTAAGGTTGTGGAACGGTGACGAAGAAAAGAAAAAACAATATATAATTTTTCACACAGGAAACACAGCAGTCTCCTGTGTGAAACTCCTGCCCTTTGTTGACCCATCCTCCTCCTAACACAGACTTTGACATTATACAAATATATCACGTCACCTAACTTCCTCCTTTGCTCCCATCACCATTACTACAGCCATTAGAGGTCGCCCAACAATAAAACCTAACTATGGGTTATAAAAAGCAGAAAAGCAGAAAACCTATGGGCTTGTTTTTTTTTTACAGCAGGACAGTCTCTTAAAATCAAAGAGAAACCTTTCCAAAGTACAATAAACTAAATGTCAGACAGAAATCAATTTCAGACTCAGACTGAGCTTGGGCCAACAGTGCTTTCTTTTAAAACCTTACATGGGAAATAATCAAAATAATAAGGAAGGATTTGGACACTCTCCATTATACAGACCTTTAGCTAAACAGAGAGCTTTAACGTAAGAGCAGCAGATTACAGAAATAAACCAATGCAGTATCTAATCTCCATCAAGTCTCTGCTACACTGAAAAACCTATAAAAGCATATTCTGAAATCTCGATTTCATATTCTGTGTCAATTCATGATTAGGTTACGTTCGAATCCGTGTCCTGGTGCAGTCTAACTGGCTAGTGGTAATCCTAACCTGCAGGTTTTCATCAGTTTGTTACATCACACTGGCTTGGTGTCAAAAGAATCTTTTCTTTCTCTTTGGCCAAACATAACACAATTTGAACATTTGAAATTGAAATGATGGCCTACTAGAGTCACATGTCATTCTCAAAGCGTACTAGTACACAACACTACAAAGGAAAATTGTAAATTCTTTGTCACAGCATGAACTAAACTTACAGATAGACAGTGTTATAACTCTGCCAGCTACAAATAGCTCCCACAGTATTTGTAATAAAGACAAGATTTCAAATGATAAATTCCCATTTACACCTACACACTTTCTGTTGCTAAGAAACTTCACTGAGCTACCTGGTAATCTTCACAATAACTAAGCAACCACTCGGCATGATCCATAGATGTGAAGTTGCTATTTGTTGACAATGTGGTAATTTATCTAATACAGACTCAAATTGCTTATATAAGTTTAAACCCTTTTGTAAATGGGTTTTCACTTTGGATTGAGCCATAATATTCTGATTATAGTTTGATGAACTGATGTAGGGATTAGATTTAAAAAAGATAGTAGATACAGTTGATACAAGATTTGAAATCATTAATTGATGACACCCCTTAGAATGATTTATGTTATTAAATTCTTACAACCACAAACCAGAATACACTACTACAAATCCTCCTTTTCAACCTCAAGCAATAAAACCTATCACAAAAAGTCGACTCCTCAGCTCACACTACTGAAACTGCGTCATTCTCATTCTGACATTTTGACTTTAACGTCTTATCTGCTGTGTGCTGTCAAAGCCCGACGTTTGCCCCAACATTTCGACTCTTCATCACGCTGAGTCAGTTAAACTGTGCAGCAAATGTAAGGTAAGATGGATGCCACTGATTGAGCTGTTCACCTTGCAGAATGAATGAAGAGGACGGTTGTGCAGATACATGATTTCTCCCCCCTCTCCCCCCCGCTCCTCCTGCCCTCCAAAATCCATGCTTTATCATCTCTCCCCCGTAAACCTGGTGATTTGTGACAGATGCTGTTAGAGGCTTAGGTTCAGCTGTCGAAGCCTGACTGAAGTTTTGTGCTGGCGAGGGCCGACATAACGCTGGGCGGGCACACAGGTGTCACACTCCAGACCAGCTGTTCACCGTTGTCAGGACAATGTTTGCCCTTTTCTGGTGCGTCATCATCTCTCCAAACACCTGCTGTCCTGTCATAACCACAGACATCGCTCTAAACACAGATCTGATCTAATTATGATACAGTGGATATAATTCCAACAGAAAAGATTCCAAAAAAAAGATGGAAGTCTCAAAGAGAGGAATTCATTTACTGTCTCAACTCAACAACTAACTTGTTAAATGTAGAACAATTTTAAAAACATCCACTGTCCTCTTGTGAATACGCTTGTTAATTAATGTGGTTTTCTGTGTGTTTTAAAGTATTTAGAATTTGTCAACAATTATAACTTCTCCTATGATGCCATATTCTACATTATTATAAATGTGTTTTACTATATTGTCATTCATTCATATCTGTTTATACATCAGCCTCCACTTATGGGTGACCACAGGTTATAACGGTTGACAAATACATCAATAAACACTTATATCTGCTTACAGCCGCATTATAGTAATGAATTTGTTTAACAATTATAAACATGTTAAGATGAAGTGTTAACGAGTTTCTCTATTGATCTTTTACAACACAGTCTTTG
The DNA here is from genome assembly GCF_002814215.2 of Seriola lalandi dorsalis. NCBI lineage: Eukaryota > Metazoa > Chordata > Actinopteri > Carangiformes > Carangidae > Seriola > Seriola lalandi. The sequence goes on along the minus strand of NW_019523482.1, from coordinate 191,078 downwards.
ATTTCCGCATGTGTGGAAACTGCGGGAGAGATGGTAGGCGAGAGAGAGAGAGAGAGACATGTGTAGGTAGAAATGTTTTTTAAGGACATCTTTCATTCAGTTTGAAGAGTGTTAAGAGATCCTGTGACAAGTGAAGTGCATCAAGGCAAATAGTATTAAACAATGACGATGCAAGTTATTATCTTTATGAGCCTGCATACATTTTGAGGTACACTCTTTTTTCTCTTTCCATCCTATGTCCATGTGTTAATTGCTCAATTGTTATCTCTTATATGGGGAGGAAATTATATTTTAGTACATTTATACCAAAATTCCCCTTTTCAACAATAAAATATTTTTGGTGACTCGTCTTGAACTTGAAGTGTATAAACAAGTGTATCTAGTCAAATGTAAGCTAACCCCACCAATCAGACAAAACTAAAACACCTGTAAGCTTGTGAGTCATAGCAGCCAGCAGAGTGACATCATTGCTCAGAGGAGTGTGTTTGCATCTCAGTCAGCAAAAAAATAAAAACATTTCTAACATTTTTTTTTTTTTTTTTTTTTTTTAAAAAGGATTGTTGAGGTCTAATTCATTAATTTCCATCTGTTCTCCAGCTCCTGATCACACAACATAGGTGAGGGAGGTTTGGTGTGTAAGTGAGATCTGTCCTCTATAGCTCTGTATTGCTCCATATTCACTGAACCATGCCCACGTTTGAGTAATGCGATCAAATCTGAAGGATTTTTATCTAAATCCCTATCAAAAAATAACCCTACCCACTTGTAAAGAAGTCACACTATGGAAGTTAAAGATACTTCGGCTCCTGTTTCAATGTGAATTTAAACATCCATTGAGGCCTGATGCAACAGATCCATCAAATGCTCCCAAACTGTGGTTTCTATTTTTGTGAATCAACAGAGCCCACCACAAAGTGCAGTCAATAACACTAAATAACACACTTTCACTGGCACAGTATTTGCATGCTTTAGTTGTGCTCATTTCCAGCTCCACTTCTGCTTCACTCCCTCACAGTGGGGGATAAGTGCTACGAGCCTGAATATTATGGCCCTGTGACAAGAGAGGAACGTGTCTCTCAACAGTGTCATTACTGTAAACTGATTGGTTCAATATGTTTGGTCATGCAAGCAACAAGACAGACAGGAGCCTCACTGTCTCCTGACCCACTGCTGTTGAAGCTGTAATGAAATTTGTTGCTATGTTTTTGGCTCTACTCAGTTCTCTTATTGAAATCTGCCCACCAACAAGCCACTGCAAGGCTTTTACTATGAAGCAGCTTCAATGAGTGTTGACTTGGTTAGGCATTGCCATCCCTGCACACAAGACAATCGCAGTCCAGGCTGTTCTCATGTGTGGTTCCCTGATGGTGGAACAAGCTACTGAATGCTATCAGAGCTTGGGCATCCTTCCTTTCACTTTCGCTGCACTTCTCTACCTGATCTCCTTGCACTCATTGAAAAGATGTAGTACTTACTATTTACACCAAGGTCTCCGCCTGCACTGAAGCTTTAGTGTTGTCCCTCACTTGTAAGTCACTTTGGATAAAAGCATCTGCCAAATGAGGAAATGTAAATGTAGTTACCAAGATTAGCAACCGAATGCTAAATCCCTGTTTTACACAAACAGATCTTTATCTAGCTTTGGCAGGTCAGTGCAGCCATAAGTGAACTGGTGAGATGAAAAAATGCAGATGTAATAAAGCTTAGGCATACTTAACAGCTTAAACAAGTCATCATAGTCATCATTGCTACTGTCTACTGTCACTTTTGTATTGTTTTTATTTTTATATTTCATTTTTATTGTTGTTAATTAATTCTTAATATGTTTTTAATCTCAATTTGTGTAACTGTGTACGGTGTCCTTGAGTGCCAAGAAAGGCGCCTTTAAATAAAATCTATTATTATCAATCCAAACATACCATTCTCTTCAGATGAATTGGCACTGTGTCATGCCCACATCAAGGTTTCTACTCATAAGGGCATAGGTTATGACCAACTGAACTACCCATTTTGTGATGTGTGCAGACAAGAAAAAAGCCATTACAAATAAAATGAAATCCTTTATATGATATCCTTTGTAGAGGTTACAGAATCACCATTAGTAATAATGCAATACCAATATGGACTTTAGACTAAACAAACTTCGGAGGAGGTGAGATATATGGTTGTTCTGGTCCTAAAGATTCATTGCCAATTGTAAAACAAAATAGCTCAGTCGCATTCAGAGCCACATACTGTAGAAGTGACAGGAGGGAGTTTTTCTACAGTAGAACACCATCAGCCATTCACCTATATGTGCAGTCATATTTGTGTATTGGGGAGCAAACTGTCAGTTGTATAAAAACAATCATTCACATCACCACAAATGCATACTTAATTTTTGTTTGTTCTGCTTGATGTATTTATATCAAATTAATCAGGATCTAATCTACATACAAATCTCTGTAAGCCTTTGAATAGGATGTGTTCTCACACAAATGCTGCATGCACTTTTGCTCTTATGTGGGAATACAAAATCATGGTATTCCTTGACAACAGGAATATGCTGCACCACCTAATCATAACTGACACACTGCCTACGGAGCCTTTCCTCCCACTGTGATACCATACCAAACAGGCGAAGGTGGAGAAAGCAGAAACTCTGTGCCAAACAGAAATGTGATGCAAAGCCTCATCACGAGCTACAATGAAAATGCAGCCTTGGATGTTGGCTAGCTAAACAAAAGATTAACCTTATATTAAACTCAGGTAGATTTGTTTTTTCATCACAATCTGAAAAAGGAAACATTTTCCTGTCTAATTTTGGTTGGTTAAATTCATTATTCGAGTAGTATACTAATTCTAGTCCTGCCAATATTTTCTCAGTCATTATGGTTTATATTGTTTCAAAAATCCAAACAGTATTTCTTTCTTTTTATTGCTGCCACATGTTTTAGACACTGTTCTAAAGTACAATTTCAATTGGTACTTAAAAGCATAGACTGTGTGTTTCTATGAAGCTTTAAGGTCATTAATTACTTTGTTGCAATAGAATGAGATACTCTATCTTATATAAAAACAGGTGTGAATTACTAAATATAATCAAAAAATCAGAGACGAAACAAATAACCCTTTTGGAACAAGAAGAGAATAGATGTCTACTCCACATCTTGTAAAGTTGTTAGTAAAGAGGTAACAAGAAGAACCTTATCATTGAACATTAAACCCCTTTGAGAGACCTTTTAACCTGTAGTGCCTCTCATCCCAGATTTACGCTGACAATACTGGACTCTCACATTTGTCGCAGTCTTAACACTCATGAACACGTGCTAACAGCTCAGAGCCCTGTCTCTTCATCTTTGCCTCTACAAGCTTCTACTCCGACGGATGGTGGGAAGCACGAGGGGAATGACAAACTAAACTTGAGAAACTTGTGAAAATGGCTCATAATATTGCAGCGTTATGTGTTCACTCTGGTCCACATCATCATCATGCTAGGTGTTGAAATCTGGTTTCACTACTGCATCACTACATGTGAGAGACAACTGGGAAACATCCTCATGATATTATACTAATGCTATAGGAGAAAAACATCATAACCTCACTGTTGAGTATCGAAGACAGAACACAGGTTAGTATATGATGTGATGAATTAGAATAATATCATGAGGTATACATATAAATACAAGTAACTGTAGGAATACTTTAAATATTACTGTGACATGGGAAATACAGGGCTTGAAATGATACATTACTCAAACTAATGCTGTTTACTGATTCAGTTCTTTCCCACCTGCATACTATTTATGTTTTTAATGTACTGCTGCTGAATAATACAAAACAATCATAACTCATTTCACATTTAGGCTAGTTGTTATTTTGTGCGCACTTGGTAACTGAATTGGTTAAATAAGCTACCTTAGACACAAATTATTAATTTGACAGTGTGTAGACTCCTTATTTTTAAGTTAATGGACAGAGTGTCTGTCCTCAATTTTCTGAAAGGAGCTGTAGGAAATTATTTTTTTTTTGTCTGACAACTGATGGATCCGAGTGGTGAACCATCTAAAATCAAGTACTGTTAAACAAGACTGTTATTGTGTAAAAAAAAAAAAAAACAGAAAAAGATCCCACAGGTCATCAAGCATGGAAGTGACCAATAGTTAAGTTTTATTGTTAAGTGTCCTCCAGCAGCCGTAGTAACTGTGACGGAAGCAAAGCAGGAAGTCAGATGACGTAGTATAGAGAGTGACAAAGTCTGTGCAAGGAGGAGGTTGGGGGGATGGTACATCTGCTGCCGGTAGGCACCTATGGGTCATATCCGAGAGTAGGGACAAGAGACCTATATGGTCGTTTAGGTTTGTGGACTTGTTGGTTAATCTATGGAGAGTCTAATGATATCAGTAGCTGATAACGACATAACTGATTACACCCCTGTGCAATATCACAAAAATATTAAATGATTCAAAGTTGTACCATCTTACAATAATTGTATCACTGTATTTCTAAGATGAGCTGTAGCTATTGGAACTTATATATTATATATAATAATAATAATGACAATTTAAAAAAAAAAAACAGTTACATAAACTACAAAGGATACAGCTACGGGCGTAGTTGGTTTGTGTCTCTTGAAAATTTGGGCCCCAAAGTACAACCTTGATGCAACAAAAGTGATTACAACTGTGATTTCCAATTAAGACTAATTGTATGAACAAGGTTATAAAATAAGGTGTTAACACCACAGCTTTCTCTGGGTTACCTCCACCTAGGAGGTTATATTTTCACCCATGTCTGTTTGTATTTTTGTCAAGTTACTTGTCAGCAGGATCATGAAAACTACTCAACTGATTTGCACCAAACTTGGTGGAGGGATGGGGAACTATGAATTTTTAATTTTTTTCTCTGACATCGGGTGTTTGTTGTTTGACAATTGCCTTTGCGGAGGTATGCGTTATGCTGAGTGCCATTCTGGTTTCTAATGCAACATGGCTCTACATGGTAATGAAATGCCTGAACAAGTAAGAAACCAGACTGTGTTCAATTTTGCCAAAAAGAAAACACGAAAAGAAGCATGAAAGTTGGCAGCACATTGTTTAGTCAGATGAAACCAAAATAAATTTGTTTGGATCAGACATGGTCCAGCGTGTTTGGCATGGACCTAGCCAGTGACTGCATAGCACCAACTGTGATACATAGAGATGGGAGTGCGGTGATATAGGGCTGTATGAGTGTAAAAGGTGTAGGGGAGATGACATTTAAAGCTGGCACTATGGATGCAACTGTGTGTACACAAATATTGAATGAAAAGAAAACTCACAGTCTCAAGAAGCTTGGCAGGAGAGGAATTTCCCAATGTGACAATGATTCCAAAATCACTTGAGTTTGCAAAGAAAACAAAAGTTAAAACTATGACCTGACAAAGTATGTCCCCTGATTTGAAACCAACACAAGACCTTTGGAGTATTTTAAAGTGGAGCGTCAAGGCAACAAAACCACTCCAGCAAAGAGCAGCTGAAATGAATAATTTGTGAAGAATGGCATCTGGCAAATGTGAAGAATGACATCTCTCCACAAATCTGTGCAAGACTGGTGTCATCCATGCCCAGGAATATCAAATCTGCCATCAAAAAAAAAGGTGGACATACAAACTATTAGAAAAATAAGAGAGCAGACTCTCACTAATGAGGGCTGTACTGTCTTTTGTTGCAGTTGGTTCTAAGATATAGAGCTTTCATTACAGTTTAATTACTCAAATATTTCAGTTTTTTCAAATTAATTGGCTTCATTCTACTTGGGCTTTGGCTAAAAATAAATAAAACTGTATTACATGTGCAGGATTTGTAATTATATAACATTTTAGCGATAATGATCATGGGTGTACTTAGTTTTGTTGTATACTGTATCTTGTACAGGGACACCAGCAGCTCATTATTTCTGATTAGCCCCACCATTTCAGACTTGTTTCTGTTGGCTTTGCACAAACTGTCACTGCTCTTTCTGCCAGCACATAGCACCATACCAGAGAATTAGTGAGTAAGAGGAAGACTGTAAAACTGCATGTTTTGACATCAGAAGTTCACTGTTTTCTGTTGCTGTGGCTGAAAACCCTTGCACAGGAAGCTGCTCTATGTCAGCAAAGACAAAAGAAGCTGAAGCTGACGCAGTGTGTTGACGTGTGAGGGAGAGGACGGGGTCACACCACTACACAGAGGCAGGCAGATAAAGGGAGAGAGTGAGAACGCACAAGAAGCCCAGGGGATCTGACAACACACAGGCTTGAATATCAAGTTACTGAGAGAGGCCTCAGAGCTTTGACAGAGATGATAGAGCCAGCCTCACATTGGCTGGAGCACACAGCAGCCATCCAATAGAACCTCAGGCATGCATCAGAGGACCTCAGCTCCAGATAAGGCTGGCAGCATTACCTTCCCTTTGACATGAATCTGTAAGCTCATTCACTAGCTGTTAATCATCACACACTGCACATCTTGTCAAGATAACCAAAACTATGCATGATATAAATCACATATGAAATTTTCAATGTTGTCGTTTTAGTTATATATCAGCCAGCCTGAATGTGGAAATGCCTCTCACCATTTGATTGGTTACAGCTAAACGAAGATGGCGACAGCCAAGTGGCTCTGAGACAACTTATTGTCTACTTTCATTTCCAAGATTTCACTTTGCAAATCATCCTGTTCTTTAGTCATCTGTTTTTCCCAGCACCCTTCAGTCATATAAAGCTGTCGTGGCATCTGGTATTTATTTCTATTTGAATGCATTATCAGAAGGCTCTGCGACTATCACATAACATGAACAAAGGATATACAAATCTGATAGTGATAAAAAGTTGTTAGTTGTAAAATATTGCTAAAATGTTCTCCCTGAGGGCTGAAATATAAACTTGAATGGGTTAAATTGGAACAAAGGGAAACATTTCCACATAGCAGCTTGAGTTTAATGTAGCATTTGTTTCTTTATTTTGTCCCCTTGCACACTGATACAATAATTTCAACTAATAATGATCAACATTTGGCAAAGTGCGTTCTACAGGACAAAATACTTTGGCCCACAAACAGAGTTTTAATGCCCCTGCATTAAAACAGCATGAAGCTATTTTCGTCAAATAGATTGATTCCCGAGCTAATTCACAGCCTGAGCAACAGAGTTGATACGTTAGCAAATGATTGTCTACATATACGTATATCTGGCTAAATCCAAGTCGAAAAGTTCTTTTAGTTATAGTTTGGTCTTCAACCATCAACAAAAACATCTTGAAAGCTCCTGTGCTGAGAGCTCATGGTTCGCTTTGGTTTTGTCAGTCTAGAACAGCCCCTTCAGGAAGCCATGAGTCTTTTAATTCAATGTTAACAGAAAGATTAATTTTCTTCTCATTAAAATTTTGATAATGATAGTTTTTATTTTTAAAATAACATTGTCAACATAAGATTTTTAAGACAAATCCTGAGTAGAAGATGGTTTGTGAGCAAAAACAAATACCACTGGAAGTGTTACTCAGTTACATCCTCTCATGTTTGTGAAGACAATTTACCCTATTAATTGTGGAGGAATCCTGCATGCCAAGTGGCTACTTTCAAGCACCCCAAAGTGTTTAACGTCACTTCACATCTCCTATGAGACTGTTGTTCATTAAAATAACAACTCAAAACTCAAACAGCCTGTTTATCAGAGACTACAGTGGATGGCAGTATGGACAAATTGAGGTGTAATTATAGCGTTGGGTTGCAAGAGACTTTTCATCACCGCAGAAAGCACTCCACGCAAATTATTCAGTGTGGAGATGTGAAGAGAGAGAGAGAGAGAGAGAGAGAGAAAAGAGAGAGGTTTCACTTGCTGATGCCAGGAAAACAAGCGCAGAGCTTTTCAGCTTCAAAAGTCTGAAGAGTGGGAGCCATTTGTAAACAGGATCCCTTGAGGGGGTCATATTTGGAAAAAGAGAGAAGGAGACTCACAGAACAGAGTGAGAAACATGTAACTATCAGATAAGCTCTTTGCATTAGCACACTAGAGACGTCTTCCTTAGAAAGACTCTGTTAGCTTCCAAAGACTAATCAACATCCTCACGACAAATCAGAATTTAGTTCAATTATCAAGAGGGTTGAAAATTACAAAAGGAAGAATCATTTTCAATCAGGATAAAAAGAGTTTTCATCCTGATTAGAAATAAGACAAAGGCATGGAAAGATTGTGAGAAAATGGTACCCCGGGCAAAATCAGGAAAAAGGCCCGTCACCCCTCATAAAGGACCCCCAGACTGAAAGAGACACAAAACAACCACAGATGACATGGTCATTTTAGTCCTTTTGTGCCTCTCTCTAGTCATTTTGCATCTCTGTAGTCATTTGTGTCTCTTTGTTTTGCATCTTTCTGAGGTTGTTTTGCATTTCTCTGTAGTTGTTTTGTGTCTCTTTGAAGTTGCTTTGTGTTTCTCTGTAGTCTTTTGCTTCTCTGTGGTAATTTTGTGTCTTTTAAGCGACTTCAGTGACTTTCAATCAAAAATATTAACAGTTGCTTCATTCGGAGGCTCTGTCCCAGGGCCCCCCAGACAGATTACAGAACAGGCGTTCTGAGCACAGGTAATCTGTCCATGTGCAAAGGTGATGCCTGCTCGAATATAGGAAACACCAGCTAGAACAAGTACACTCAAATTGAAACATGTTTCATATTGAATGACAAAAAAAAGAAATTGATAACTAAGACATTTTGTTTAGAAGGTCAAACAATAAATATGAACTTTTCAGGCTGCCTTATCTGTTACAAAAATGCCACCAAAAGCAGTTCTCTTGTACCCTATGCTGTTTACAACTATATTAGTCTGTATTCTTTTATTGACAGTGGATCAAATTACTGTGTGTAATGTGAAAGTGGTCATTCGTAGTGATTAACCCACAGATTATTATCGCTCAACTTTGCATCAATTATGACTTATATTAGTCAGATTTACATTGTCCAGAAACACAACAAAAATGAAAAAGAAAATCTGCTGGGTGTGTACATACATTCTAACTTGCCAACACATTCACTACAACATCTCACGGTGATTATATGTCAGTATTGTGTTTACAGATTGTTCTGCTGTCCCTGAGATGCAAAAAAAATCCATTATGGCTGATTTACCTTTACAATGAAATAAAAAAAAAAGAATTAGATTTGTGCTTTTCTTTTGAGCAAAAAAAATCTGTTTTGTGCTCAGTTAATTTATGTATGTGTTGATATGACAACCTCTTTCACTAATTTTTAATCATTTGCCTTCCCTCAGTGTTTCTGCTGTGTGCTTGCAAACCCCAGGACACTCACTCACAATGTTTCTCTTGCTCTCTTGACATCTCTGCTGTGTGCACTGAAAGGGAAAAAACTTTTCCAGTCTCAAAATGTCCCATCATGCACTCAGGACTATGCACTACTATCATGTAATGCTATCTACTGCACCAGCCCTGTGTTTCATCCCACCTTTATATAGTTCATCATATTCTGTTATTCTAGGCTGTCAGAGGTATCGATTAAACTCAACCATCTGTAGTTTGTGTTGGTATTGCATTAGATTGAATTATATTGAAAAATGTTTGCAATATAAAATACTAGTTGTAAGTGCATGTATAGAGTAGTTACAAGTTTGATAACTTAACTTACTTAACCTTACTTAATCATTATTCATGAAAGTGAAGTGGTTTGATAATTAGTACCTTGACCAGCAGTGTTAATTATCTTGTACAATCATGTAGTCTTGAATACTTTCTGTGCAGGAAAGACCTTGGCTATGTTACATGAACACATTTTTTTTTTTACATTTAATGTATCCTCATTAGCAATTTGTCTCTTCTGAAGTATAAAAAATTGGGATAAGTAGAAACAGGTACCGACATATTTCCTGAGACCTCCACATTTAGGCTGCAGCTCTCTCTGAAGGGAAGGGAAATATGAGGGAGAACGTGGTGAGAAAATAGAAACAAACCAGGAGTTGGTTAAGTGTGAGTGCATGCATGCTGGTAGATGTTGTACATGTTGTGTGGGTTTGCCTTTGTGAAGTTTGCATGCCTGCGTTACATGTGGTGAGAGAATCTTGAGAACGAAAGCTTATGAAGTTACAAGCAAAGATATGGATACAAATAGAAACGCAGGGTGGAGGAGTGGGGATAGAGGCAGTCAGAGAGAGAGAGAGCCTTTGTATCTGTGAGGACCGCAGAAGATACGGACCTGAATATTAACTCACAGAGACCCTATAGAGCTTTAATTATTGATTACCGATGAGCATTCACTGCCAAAGATAGCACGTGATATACTGACAATCAGCTGAAAGGACATTAAAAAGCAAATGAAGCAGAGTGTACAGTACCGAGAAATTCAAAAAGCAAAACCATTCCTCAAAAGTTTTACATAGCACCAAATCTTATGAGACCCAGAACACTGAGATCTTACAGCAAAGTCCCGTGTAAACCACAAAGAAAAGCTCCGGGAGAGGGAGAGGATGGTAGACAGTACAGTAACACCGCTCGTGGCCGGTTTTGTTGTGATGAGCATTTTCCTGAGAGATGGATTACAACCTGCTGTCACAGTAGAGTGAAAGGTAAACAGATGAAGTAGATGGATTTCAAAACTCTATTAGTTCTGGAGCAAAATACAGGAAGACAAGAATAGTTTCTGATACCGGTTTATGTGCTGTTGAGTCATCTCAGTGACTGTTTCCATCTCTCAGTTCTGCCTCTCATCAGCCTACTGCTACTAGTGCTGTCACACTGCATCGTGGCAGGCGATTAATAACGCTTAATTTCATTTGTCTAATTGGAAGCTAATTCTCACATGCTGCAGATGGAGGCTAAAAGGCACTGCAGTGGCCCCAAGGTAACTCAGTGGTAACCTCTCCGTTTTATTCCATGCTCAAGTTCAACTTAGCTCCAGTGACTTCATTTCACACTTCATCTCCCTTCCAGTCACATCCTCTCACACACACAAACACATAAGTACAAACAGATTACAAGGATGCACACAGTTTTCATGTTTGCACACACACACGCACATGGACTCAAATGCACAGAAGGGTCCAGTTGCAATTTATGACATTTCCAGAGAATGTTCGAATCAAAAACAATCAAAGTACACAAATTACGCTGCCACACTTGGCGGAGTACAGCTTGATGCCTGCATTATTACATTAAACAGCTGTGAGTGTATTTTCCTTGCTGATTTTTTTCTCTTAGACAATGATTGCTTGATTGCTTTTGCCTTTTTTCCTACTGAAATGAATTATGAAAAGAACTGCAAGTGGCATTTCAACTGCTTTAGTTCACGGCCTACAAGGGAATATGTGACACAATGTCAAACTTCTATTAATTTGGCATGGCATTCTGTCTGAAATGAGTGAAATGTACAAATTGGGAAAGCCACAATGCTCTGCAGTCCTATTCCATCTGTTAGAGAGCTCACAGTAGCAGGCACTTGGACTCTATCTCTGTGTCCTCGTGATGCTGAGAGGCCTCACAACACAGCGCTCATGTTCAGCCTGACCTTAGCATGGCCAAATCAGAGTAGATGGCACTTTACAGCATGGAGCCACTCAGAACCCTGTCGGCCCAGCACATTGAAATAAATCTGGGTGGCCATAAGCAAGGAACATAGTCGAAATATGTGATAATATGTCGAGCCTATCCCAGCTGACACTGGGCACACACACACATCCTGGGAAGAGTTGCCAGTCAATCACAGGAATGACACAGACAATCACCTACTGGCAGTTTAGAATAGGTTATAAACCTAACCTGAACAAACTATTCAAAGGTCAAAAATAGAAAATAACACAGTAAGTACATTAGGGGCAAAAGTGCCAGTTGTTTTCCTCATTTTTAAATAAAATTGTTTGCGATAAAACCCATGGCATTGAAAAAAACAATAAGATAGACAATTGGTGGTAATGCACTATGTGGTAACATAGCAATGCAACCGAAAAAGGCAGGGAAGAAGCACAAAGCTAGCTAATAGACATGGATGTAAACAGTCTACAATTTTAAATATTTTCAAAAAATCAGTTTTTGGGAATGTTTTATGAAGGAAATGTTTTCAACATGTTGGTTTAACCCCAAGGACACATACACACAATCTGTAACACTTGACAATAGGATCCTTGTCATCCCAGTTGATCTTCTTCTGTAACTCTTAGGGGGAAAAAAAAAAATCAAGCTTATTTCCCCAAAATATAAACTATTCCTTTAAGAGGAATTAAAAGGCAGAAATGATATGTTTGAGAGATTAAGTCAACGTTCAGTCTTATGTTCCAAATACTATGACCCTGTAAATGATCTGACAATGAAAAATTGGCTCTTAGCAGTGATGGCTAATTACTGAAAGCTCACTTGAGATTAGCCAGGTGAAATGATGATGTGTTTAAGGTACATAGTTTAGGGCTCATACTGTTGTCCTCTCAGTCGTCAGGTGATTTAAGGATGGTGGGGTGAGCTTAAAGTGAGTCATATGGTGCCTGCGGTATGTGTCCTTCAGGCAGTTTGAATTCATTTTTGGTGTGTGTTTGTGTGTGTGTGTGGTGTGCGTGTGCGTGTGTGTGTGCGCACCACCATCTGTGGCCTGGTCACCCGCCCAGAGTGTTTTTTCTGCCAATCGTTCCCTTAAAGAAAGATTGTTAAGGGACAGGTTGAGAATCATTGCTGATCCCCTCTCAACACACACCAGACAAAGATATCTAAATGTCTACAATGAGTCTGAAAATGGCTTCTGTGACACAAACATTCAGGGTTGAAGATGTTAAAGAAGCTTGTGTATCCATCCTATTGTTCTATTTATCCTGTTCTTCCCCCTTTGCCCCCTCTCTCTGTTATATGCCGCCAAATCCCAAAGCGAGACACAAGTGTCAGAGTTTCTCCCAACTGTTCTTATCAGATCAAAGAGATGAATATGAGTATTTAAAATGGCTCGGTCTCTTCAATCCCATTTCAGCGATACATTTTTTCCTGACAGCTTTGAGGCTGAGGAAGTGTTTTGCTGAGGAACAGGGCCCGAAATCACTCTAATGCTGTGTCGGCTCATAAATAGTGAAGCGCTATAAACTTATCTTTTTACTGTTAAGGGTCGAACATTTACAGTATTTCATTATGGATGTTAGGGAGAGCTCAGATATCATAGTGTTATGATGTGGCTGAGGTTTGCTGCTGAAAATGAGAGAGGTCCCTGCCTTGTGTTGAGTTTGCTACAGTATGGTAATGGCCATCTGTTGGTGGTGCAGCAGTGCAGTAAACTACCTCTGATAGTCAGACAAGAGGAGGCACACACAAACCTAAATCTACACACACACACACACACACACACGCACGCACACATACAAATCCAAACCTTCAAAAATGCACCGTGTACAACAATGACATCTCTCGAGTCAGAGCAACAAATGTGTGCGACTGTGCGTGTGTTTCCATGGCTCGTCTACAATGCTCTGGGGTGAGTCAGACAGGGGACAGAGAGGGATTGGGCTTCAGCATGAGGATGGTCATGAATTTACACTGTTGAGAGCATAAAATGTTTAGAGGACACACACTCTCTGTCTGGCCAGCAGAAAACATCCTGTTGCCTGAAAATTACATTTATATACTTCTAATTTGCAGAAGTACATTTGAATGAAACTAATTCCACCACTTTGATCCAGACTGAAATATCTCTACAGCTACTGAATGAATTGCCATCAAATTTGGTACAAACATTCATGTTCCAGCCCCTCAGGATGAACTGTAATAACTTTGATCCACTGACTTTTCATGTAACGTTTTATTTTTGGCAAATATTAGTATACTAATGTGCTAAACTGAGATGGTGAACATGGTTAACATTACACCTGCTTAACAACTGTTATTATGAGCATATCAGCAGACTGAAGAAACTTTTTCTTCCCCTTTTAATTGTAAATTTCAGGTTATTTATTTATTGCAACTTATTAAAAATGATCCAAACTCACATGGACTGACATGTAACTCAGTGTCAATGACCTATCATCCTGCAACTTAGTTTTTGTGACTACTAACACGTCTTGCCTCACTTCAGTGTGTTTGAACACTTTATTTGTCTTCTAGCCTCATTTCAAAGAGCTCAAGGTTGCAACAGGCTTCTGAAATCCAAGCTCATATATTAGGGCTGTGTCCAAGCTTAAAATTCTTACATTAGACTGTTTATATTGTAGTATATTATATTTGAAACATCCCTACTAAATCTTAATATTAAAATTACAAAACCGTGATGACGATGTATACTCATAATTTTCTCCTGATTATGCACCTAAATGATACAATCATTCTTCTTGAGAATAAGAATTAAAATTTGAAAATACCTTCCAAATCTGTAACTATGGGTAATAAAAAGAGAAATGATCCCCTGTCCTAATGGGTGGAAGAGTTAATTACACTTTTAATTACAATTCTCTTTTCTCTTTTTTCCCCCCAATTTTACACAAAATAAAACAGAACACTCTCTGAATTAATTCATTTTAAGTAACATCATTCCTCAAATACTGAAAATTACCAGTTTCCTGTTCCTTATGGTGTAGAAAAAGCAGCTGCAATGCTTTGCCCTGCAGAAATAAAATCCTCCCAGCAGTTTGCCTGGTTTATCATTAAAAAGCCCCATACTAGTGACAAATATCTTTAGCTACAATTTGGTTTTTTCACAGAGGTAGGTAATGATTATTGGCAGTGTTAATGAATATAAAAATGAATTAGGAAGATGGATATGCAACGTGAGATATTCCTGTGTTTGCACAAATAGAAGAATGATACAAAGAATTAGGGGTGTCAGCTGCACATTCATGTTAATTCTGTTGTTACTGTGTGTTATTGTATAACACAAAATCAGTTTATCCTTTTCAGATGAAGCGTGAATCGTCATTAAACATAATGGATTTCTCAAAATACAGTTTTCTTAAAGAGCCACAGAGATATTTCTACATGATAAGAACATGTTTACTGCGCTGTTTGAACTTTGCATCACCGATGTGTAGCAAACAATGTATTACAAACTGTTTCATAAGACAATGTCTTGTGGTTTCCGTGTAGGCTCTGTACAGTATGTCACTGGGTGCACCCTGTATATCCAATCATGAGAGAGAGAGAGAGAGAGAGAGAGAAAGATGATAAACCCCTGCCACGTTTTGTTATTTAATCCAAAACACTCAAGGTAAATTGGAAGCATCTAACATTTTTATCTGTAGCCCTCAGATGGGAGGGACATGCACCGATTCACTACTTCAGCTTATCTACTGCGAACTCTGTATAGACAAATCCCTATTATTATACCTTTGACAAAGCTTGGAAGCTTTGCACTTGCCAGAATGTTGTGAGTGTTTTGTCTCACAGAGCAATGTGACATTCATATCATGGTGTTTGGAAAAATAACTACAATGCATGAAGATACAAAATCACACACATATACTTCACAACATGCCCATGTAGCCAAGCAATAAACACACACATATGTGTGACAGATGAAATAATGTCATAAGTGCTTAAATAGACCAAGAAGACCACATCATATTACCAAGTAACTTTTTTTCTGGTATGACACAGGATAACTTTTGTGTTGTTATGTTTTAGGCTTACAATGATTTTTTGGCAGTTGCAGTGGTAAACGGTGTTCTTGTTTTTTAAACAAGTCTTCAAAATTAAACAACAAATTATGTAATTTGTCCATATCCAACAACTTGAGTAAGCACTTAATGATCTGACGCCCCCGTCATCAGATCGACATCATTTGTGCTTTCCCAAAGTGTTTTTTCTTTGGTCAGGTTTGGGCTCACAAAACAGCTCGGTTAAGTTTAGGGAAACATCTTGGTTTGGGCTAAAATTGGTTAGGGATCCTATGTTCTCATGGTTACACCTGGTTATGGTTTGGGGAGGTCCGTGCTTTAAACAAAAGCAATGTTGACTGTTGGTTGGAATGGGAAAAGACCAGTGGTCTCCTGTGTTTAAGTGCAACATCATCCCACCAGGTCCCATCATAATTTCTATGGCATTAGAGGGTTTTGTCACCTGAATGTAAACATACAAACATATATTTTGTTTTGGGGCAGTGGCAGTAACAATAGATGCTGTTATTCTGTTTGAGAGTACATTCTTCTTTTAGCATGTTTGATGCTTGTAATATCACCCTAACACCTGAAGTAGTAAGATAGTTCCCTGAGGGCTCCAGCAGAGGAGTGTAGTGCTTTAGAGCTGTATTTTGCAGGATCTCACTCCCTTTCATACAGATATAATGAGTCTGTACTGTGATTCTTAATAACAATGAATACTTAATTACCTCATATCAACGGTTTATGTTTACTTGTGTGTTGGGTGACCATGTGCACTTTTGGACACCAATTGTGTTTTAGTTTGGTTTTGTCTTGACAATGTGAGTGAGCTAACTAGTTTTTTCTACTGGTTACCACACTGACAGAAGGTTATGAATACAGCATATCAGTTATATCCTCACCTTTATCACCTTTTAAGTTAATAGCAAACAATTCTGCAGCAACACTATCATTCATTTGGATTTTCTGGACACATTTCATTTTGGTTTCCACCAACTCCTCTGGAAAATATCTGGCTCTTTAGCTGCTAAATGCTCCTCTATGTTCAGCAAGTAGCTAACTTAAAGAGTAAGAATTCTCTGAATCAAATTGTTAAATGGTCCAGTAAGCTGATTGTTGAGTCACAGCTTAACCTATCGTCCCTGTACACCAGACAGCTACAGCAGATAGCTGGCTCCATTTCACATGACGACTTGCACCATTTCAACAGTAAATTTCAGCTTCCTCTTTCTGGACGAAGGTTCAAAGTCACAAAGTACAGAACAAAACGGTATAAAAACAGCTTTGTTCCAGCAGGCACCACTCATATGAATAAGCTGTCATAAAACTGAATAAAATGTTTAATTCATTAATTCATTTATTTATTTATTTTTATTTACCATGTGCACGTGGTGTTGTCTGTGCTGTCTGTTAAATGTGTATGTGTAAGTCACCTGCAGTTGTATTTGTATTGATTGTATGATGATATTTTGACATACCAGACATAACAGAGATGATCTCAAAGTGCATTGTGATTTCTGATACCCCTCTTTTCACAGCTTTTGCACACTCACATACAAACACAGGTCAAGGAGAGAAACTTATATTTCAGGGTCGATGTTACTCAGCATATTTCTAAACATTTTTCAACACTTTATGCAGTTCTCTGAGGATGACTGACACTTTTCATATTAAATGTCACCAGATGAATGCTTCCACGGGCGAAAAAACTCTTGTTGAACTTAAGTTGTTACGCTCTGTTCCCTATACAATACAGTTTACCTCATTCAAAAAGTGTTTACAACAACAACACGCTCCTTATGGCTCAACTGTTTTTTAACTCATTCACACTCAACAACAGAGACAGAAAATGTGTGGAAAAAGTACAAAGGCAAAACCTCCACCAGGGCAGCAGAAGAAATGGAGGCAAGTGTGGGTCTGATTTCCCATGGTGGACTACTTTCATGTGCTGCGGAGCTTGTGGTGGTGTTGACTGATGAAGTCTGGCTCTGGCTCACCTGTGATGGCCTTCTCTCCAAGGTTCTGAGCCATTCTCACCCCAGCTCTGCCGACTCACACACACTACAGCCTTCATTATAATTGCTGTACTTCCCAGTTTCCAGTGTCCCTGTAACTACACTCCAGTTCCCAACATCTCCCAATACCCCATTTCCCACCTGCTATTCCCATTATCATTATGAGCTCCTCTTCTCCACTGAGCCTCGTCTTCTTGAGCACCAGCTCCCACTTTAACCCCAGCAATTTATCACATCCTCCCCTACTGCCCCCTTTAACATCTAGCAGGAATGTACATCTATGTCTTTGGTGATTAGCCCTTTGGTGCAGTAAGAACATAAACACCAACATGATCTATGTGTATTAAGAATAATTTTTTAGTATTATGAAGTTGTAAGCAGATTTAATGATAATTACCTGCAGATAATTACAAAATGAATTTGAATTAACAAAAATAGACTTGAATTTGTTAGGTTTATTTGATGAACAGTGATTAAACCTGTATTTAAAATATATCTTCCATTCTGCATAGAAAATAGCACCACATATAATTACACACATTATAAAAGGTGCAATTAATTATTTTTTAGCATATAAATTGCAGGTATTTTCAAATGTATTATCAAAGATTTTTACTTAAAATGAAGGCCTATTTAATAACCATTTAGCTGAATTACATAACATTAATAACTTCGGTTCTTGTCTAATGGTAGTCAGTTTATTAGAAGATCTGAGCGACAAGACTGTGCTTTGATTTGGGAGCCAGAGTGACCATTATGTTGATATTTGCATCACAAACTGCATTTAAGATTATTTGCTATTTAGCGACTTAGTTTGGCTTCAGACCTCTTCATCTCTGTGTACACTATGTGTTTGCACTGATTCAAATAAGTCTGGTGGTGTTCTGTTAACAGCTATCTCCCTTGTCAGAGAAAGAAAAAGTAATCTAAGCTTTGTAGGCAGTAAGGCTGCACAATTATCATGGCAAACAGAATTCATATTGTAGCAATATCTATTGAAAAATTTGAAAAAGAAAAAAAAAAAGTACTTCTATCAGTCAAATTAATCTTTGACTTTGTTTATTGTGTGTTTTGTCTCTTGTTTTGGCCAATGATGATGATGATTAGACTCAAATACAAGTGCAGGGAGATGGAGAGTCTGTAACCTTAGCTACACTTACTGGATAGTGAAAAGGCACCCAGAGGAACGAATAAATAAAAGTATAAATAGCAGAGCTCTTATTTTAGCCTTACTTTGTGCCTCACACATAGCCACTGGTAGCATTAGCTGGCCAAACACAGGTACCGACACAAAGAAAGCTCCATCAGACTAACAACATCTCTCCAGCGGAGAGACAGAGTCCAACTGTAACTCCTCATTACTGCTTAGCTCTGATTACCAGCTGTACGACTCAGTCCACGCTGCACTGAATGCTGGTCAGTGAGTGTCCCCCCGACCCTCCACATCATGCACAACCTAGCCACGAGGTGCGCCCCTTACAATCACTGTTCACTGACTCCTTATTTGCTTTTTTTTTTTTTAAATATGCTGGGAGAGAAGCTTCCCGCAGAATTTGAGGGTGTAGTTACCCTTTAAAGATTCAGCTGCCGCAGCTTCTGTGATGGCGAATACATCCATCACTGCTGATTCATGAATTTTAATTCTAGACCTGGATAATCAATTCAAGAGTTTGAATTTATATCACTTATGTAATTTCTCCTTCAGTCAGTTTAATTCTCCTAAACTTATATTCCTTCAGTGCAGCTTCTCACAGTCTCCTACCTAAAAAATAATCAACTGAGAGGATGCTTGACTGATTATGTGGGAACAAACGGTCAAAAGGAGACTGAGAATAAACTGAAGGTGTCCTCTCACCCAGCACCAGTCCTCTCACAGTAAATATTCCTGACTTCTCTCAGCTCTGACAAGTGCAATTATGCATACATAATCACTGGTGTTACACAACTAAATGGGTTACTGGTACATGAATAATTTGTATTTGATACTCAGCCTTCATGCTCTGAGTTTTCTTTTTTGCCATTATTTCAGTCTCACTCTCTTGTTTTTTAAATAGTCATCTTATTATTGCAAGAGGTTTAGTCTTGTTGTTAGTATATACTTTGGTCATAAACTTGTAGACTGATTGTGGACAGTAAAAAAAAAACATACATAGCCATAGCCATCATAGCCATAACTCTATCAGGAAGCTTAACAGCTGTTTAGGACAAGATGATGAAGAATCACAAACTGTATGCATGTGTGTGTGTGCAGGGGGTTTAAGGATGATGTTCAGAATGACAGTAAGGTTTGGCATCACGGACTATTTTCTTGTAAATTACAGTCCTTCTGATATGATTCATGCACATACATTTTATTCAGCAATAGCCATTCAGTGAATTCACATTCTGTACTTCCCTCTCCATGTAGTAGTTTTCAGTAGTTTTGTTTACAGCAGAGTCCGACAGTACCAGACTGGACTCAATTTGCTCCCTTCACACAAGGGATTCACTAGAAACATGCATGTTAATAATTTAGCATTACTGTTTTTTAATTTTGTCTCATTGACATCAGTCTTGGTATTTACTGTTCACTCTTATACAGCTGTATCAGAGCTGTATTACGTTACTGCTATATGTGAACAGAAAATTTTCCTCTCCTGCTGCTTCATATTAAAAATATTAAACTGACAGAACATGGGTGGCTTTTATTGTGAAGCAGTCACAAGAAACTCACTGTATTTATCAATGACGTTAACACTGGCTGGAATCATTTTTGAAAAATCTCTACAAAACAAGTGAACAGTCATTTTCAGCATTTTCTTTTACATACTGCAGAGTAATGGAACAGGAAGGAGGTGTTAGATAAAGGGCTGCAGGCTGCACACCTCCAACACTGTGGCAAGAGAGAGAGAGCAGATCGTGGGTGCAAACTTTATTGACTGACTTTTTAATTGAAACAATGTGGGTTTCTTTGGCTGCTCTGTAAATAGATACACCAGTTGCTCCTCTGTTGTATTTCTGACAAACTAGCTACTTAAGAGGTGAGCTGAACTGCATTTGCTCTTACTACCACTAACCATGGTTGTGGCAAAAATTAGCTAGGACTGAAATCTTAAGCAACATGCTTTTTGATTCTACTTATTAGCTCCTGAAAGCAAACTTCACCATATTTACCATACTTTATTCTACCTTGCCTATGACTTATGTGTAAAACACACATAGTGTTATGCATTTAAACACCAAATGTCTATGCGTATTTGTGTGAGTGTTTGTCTATTTGGACCCTAATGAGGTGTCCAACTGTGGCAGCCATCTTTCAAGGTGCTTCCTTTGACATGGAGATGTGAGGGAGACAATTTTAGCAACTTAAAAGACACATGTCAGCAAGAAACTGCACAAACAGACACTCACAGACAGATAGCATCATCCAGATTTTGATTGTGCAGTGTGAGAAGGCAGGAGCTGCCCCTCTCCCTATGCAGTATGTAATTAGCAGTGCCATCTGTATGCTGTGGGCTGTCAAAGACTCAGGGGTGAGGACAGCACAGGAGGAGCACGGCTGTCCATCCTCATTTACACTCAAATCATTACTTTGGCCTATTCATCCTCTTTTTTCGTTACTCCTCTGCTCTTTTCCCTGGAAAATGCTCTTCCAGATTAAGCCATCAACTCCAAACTGCTCTATTTCCTCTGCTGTGCCATGCCACCTCTCCGTCCTCTTTTTGTGGTATTCAACCTCTCAAATGTCAATTCACGGCTGCCGTTTTTTCACCGTACCACATTGGTCTCCTCGCATCCTCTCAATGCCATCAAGCACATTTTCATGCATGTGCTGATTTCACATCTTTCTCTGTCTGTGTCCTGCTGGTTGTCATTCTGTCTCTCTTCCCTCTCTCTCTCTGTCTTTAGGTGTCTCTGTTATTTGCTCTTCCCCTCTCTCTCTCCCCCTCCCTCTCTCTGGGCTCCAGGCGGAAGTGTTGGACTCTCAGAGGAGAAGTACAGGTTTAAATGACGGGCTTGTTAACGGGGTCACTGATAATTCTGCTAATTAGCTGCCGTATCACCTTGAGCTGCGGTCCCAGCAGCTAGATAAGAGAGACAGCGAGTGAGTAAGGATAAGAAAAAGAAGACAGAAAAGAAACAAACGCTCAGTGTCTGGCAGCACCTAAAATCAAGCAACCGTCACCCACTTTTAAAATAGCTTTTAAAAAATCACAAGCTAAAGATACAATAATTCTAAAGAAACACTGCACTGAGTGTTATTATATTATGAACTATCATTTCAGGTTAAGTTAATTGTGTGTAACGAGAAAACAGTGTTTTAAAGTTGTCACTGAGAAAATAATGAATTCAATTTAATTACCCGTTTAAAAAGTCAAAAAGTTGAATTAGTGTTTCCTTCAAACAAAGAACAAAACAAAGAAACTGGAGTCATATTTCAGTTTGTGTAATAGATTTAATGCTACACTGAATACTAAAACCCAGTCCCACACTATGGCTGTTAACAATATTGATATAGTTATTCGTGTGAGTGCTGACAATTAGCATGGGTCGCTAAAAAATTGACAAAGCCTTGTCGTCATGCCAGAGGGAAAAATCATCACGTAATTAACCTGTTAAGTCAATACACAGCAGACTGTATGCAAAATGAGAGGCCATGTCCCTTATTAGCAGCAGAGTTCAAAGCGGATCCCTCTGTTGTACCATTGGCTGCGCAGGGAGGCACCAGACCTCCTATTGGTCCTGGCAACTTGTTAATGAGCTTCAGATGTCCACTTCACTCAGTGGGATTACCGTGGTGTTTAATATTGATATCAGCCATACTAATTACAGCCTATTAATTATGGAATAAATAATTGAAAGCAAAAACTATACTCCAGTTAGTGTAATTAAAGAAGACTAATTAATGCATTAATTGATTTTATGTTAATTTAATTTTCCGTGAAATTAGAAGAATCTTGGGAGAATGACGCATAGTGAAATACAGGCCCTTGGACAAGGTCGATATGATTTGGCACGATAAGAAATACTTTTTGAAATGGCACCCCTGTCTAACCTTGCACAAACAAAGGAAAAGTTACAGAGTACAGTTTGATTAAAGAGTGATGAGGACGTTCATGTCAACCAATGCTGTTCTAAACACACACTCATGTGGATACCCAATGCGCATTTTTTTTTTTTTTTTTTTGTACTTTTTCCTAATTGGGGAGCATGCAAAAACCGGATTGCGTCCTTTCATCAATTTGACTCCAAAGATCATCTTCTCCAACCAGAGGGATTTTATCTCAAAAAGCCAAAACCACAGAAATAGTAGAAAATGGTGGAAATGCAGAGACGAGTGGTATGGAGGCACATATCTGAGGGCTAGATGAGCTTTGTTCTAAAAAAGAGAGAGAGAAGATGAAAAACCTTCTTCGTCTGGGATCTGGGTCAGAGCTCTGTTTTGCAGCAGTGTTTTTTCCGTGGCTCTGCGCTACGCACTGTAATGACTGTATCTGTCTCTGTATAGGCTAGGAGACGAATCTCCCTGGCAGAGCATCACTGAGCAGAACAAGCACCGACATACTCACAGTCTACTGTAATACACAAACAGCAATCAGAATTAAAATACGCCTTCACACACAGACACACTCACACACATGCACACATGCTCAGCCCTGGTCATTATATGCTGAGATACAGAGCCAATGAGGCGAGAAGCCATATCGGGTTATGAGACGGTGACTAGGCCAGCTGAGGCAGACTGTTCCTGCCGTGAAAATCTGACCCCCACCCCTCTGCTCGCATGATCTGCTTCCTCTAAAATACCACAAGAGGGATTCTCAGAGTTAGCTGCAACACAGATTTCTACTCTCCGCCAAGTTTCACCCCCCCCCCCCCCCCCCCCCCAACCATAAGTCAGCCTCTATTAGATTAGCAGCACGGTGAGCTAGCCAAAACCCCTTCTCCAAACTGCATTATGAGAAAGCATGTTTCCATACGACTTTGCCTTTGCAGGTCACTGCACTCATTTTTGCGGCCACAGGACTATAACGCATACACACTTAATTCACTAACATATGCTGGCACATAAACACATGGCAAACACTTGAGACACGTACACAAAAGCAGCCGCTGCGGTATAATAGAAACAACAGAGGCATTTGATTGACATTAGCACGGCGACTGTAGATCTAATTTTCTCAGCTTGGTGGAGAGGAACAGCAACGGAGAACGCAGCAAATCAACCTGTCAGTCAAAGTGGCTACCTGCCCCTGCTCGGGTGCCGTTACTGACTGTTCCCCCGCAGCAGAGCTACAGCGGGAGAAACAGCAGCACAACAGGTGCATCAGTTGTGCTGTTGAAACAAAAAGGATTAATCCAGAAGTCGTTAGGACTAATATATTGTTTTAATTGAGCCAATCATTTGCAGAAATTGTAATGACTTCAGGAAAAAAGCAATATTCAGTGAGTAGGAACAAACAAGGAGGTATTCATTGTTTCCATGTCAATGCCAGTGCATTCATTGTGACTTGGTTCCACTCTTTTAAAAAGGCCTACAAATGTTTGTAGACATAAAAATATTGTTTTGAATAATTGGTGTATGACATGTTTTTAAATTTAAATATATATATATATATATATATATATATATATATATATATATATATATATATATATATATATAAGGTTAAGCTTTATTAAAAGCACATGCACTCACTTTCCCTTATTGAAATATCCAATCCATCTACAAAGGACTGCGGACGTCTCCTACTTCACTGTTTAGTCCATTGTCAGTGTTTGTGCACTGGAGGCATCAAGTTTTAACTTAACCACGACTGACTGCCAAAGTAGTTGTGATGTCATAAAATCACACTGGCACATAGCATCTTAAACTCAGATTTTAGGTTAGCAGAGTAACTTTTTTAACAGATGAATGCGAAAACAGCCCTCTAGTGTCAAACTCTGCACATACATAATTTTGCCAAGTTGAGATCGATCATGCAAATGAACAAAAAGCAGAATACATTTTTGCGTGCAGGGGGGACTGTAAGCTCTCCTGATAAGAAAAAGCACTTTTTTTATTTACTCACATGTTGTCAACCTGGTTGTTGCTGTAAATAGCAACAGTGTGTTTTTCTTTTTCTTTTTTCCATGACATGAGGTTATCATCAGGCTTTAAGTTTGAATGGATTGTAGGTTAAGATTGTCAGCTGATTGTTAATCCAACAGCACCTTGGGGAGGTTAAATGATGTGTATCAGATCGATTTAGCTGCTTATAGAAGGGGACTGAGCAAAGAAGAGGTGGTGCTGTGAGGCCTGAGGCAGACAGAATAAGATCTCAGTTCTAGGTATCTGCAACATCTCTGCTCCTCTGGCGGGAAAGAGGTAGGTGTCATATATGCTGTTATCAGTAGAGTAGGACTGCTTTCCATACCTCTGATATCTCTGTTTTATCATCAGTATAAACAAAAGGCCCTTTGAACAATAAAAAAAATGGCCTGGGGACGAGAGTAGCCATCCAACCGGTTTCTTTTCCCCTCACTCTCTTTTCATTTCTTTCCTCTTGGTTGTCACAGTGAGGAGACCAGACAGGAAATGTAGCCACTCAAAATTGACAGCCCACACAGATTCTAATCTTTTCTCATTTATCCATTCCTCTTTAAAGAGCCTTTGTCGTGGGTGACCACAGGTGAAGGACGTCAGCTTCTTAGCTCTATCTTGTCTTCTTCTTTTTTCTTTTTCACTTTCATCAACCAATGAAAGGAGTGGATGGGCAGTGGTTTGGGTCGCAGAAGAAGACCACAGAGTACATTTAGAAATCTAATTTAAAATCTAATTTTGTATGCAGAATCAAGGCCCCCGTAGCAGGTAGCACGTGGGCACAGGTGAACTGGACTGATTGAAGGTGAATGAACATCTGAATATCTGTAAAATATCTTTTACAGTAGATTGTGCCTGAAAGTAGCACTTTCCTTTGCGTGAACAGCCATCCCCTTGACTTCTGCTTTCATTAACCTCTCAGTGCGCTTCATCAGAGAGAGGGGAATGTGCTACAATAATATCCTGGTGACGACACGTGGGTCAGGACCCCTCTGATCCTGAGAGGGGAGAATATCTCATTAAGAGAGAAAGCCTCTGGGACACTAAAGCAATTTGGTTTGCCCTCTGTTCTTAGGAACCAATTAAAACATTAGCCTAAACTATCGCAGCACTCACAGATGTCGATGCGCAGCCATGACAGTTGTGTGCGTAACACTGAAAAGTCAAAGCCGTAGCAGCGACTCCCAAGGCTAAAACAGTAATCAGAGAAGGTGACAAATACACTGCATCATGTAAATTAAAATATTAAAGGAGAACGTGAGAGATGCGCTATAGTTATAATGCATATGTGACTTTTTAATGGCTTGTGTGTCCGTACATCTTTGTGCCAAGGTCCCACAAGTTGAATATGTGTTCCTTTTACAGACAAATATGAGCAGAATAAAATAAATCCAGTGACTAAACCTCAATTCAAACTGCTTCCTGACTACTTTCTTTCTACTACTGGAGTTTTTACTCCATTTACCATCCCACAATTTGATTCCAGGCTATTAAACTGTGCTTCCAGGCCAACTGAGAAAGTCTCAACAGCTTCAATCTGTGCTAATGAAACACAGCCTGTCCTTAACCAAATCTCAGTCTATGAAATTCCTGGATAAGGTTGGTCTGTGTGGAGACTGGTCGTCAATCTTTCCTCCGATTGCTAACACAGTTTAACAATTACATGCAAATAATCCACAGATTACAGTCAATAGGCAGAAAGAAGAAAGTTCAAACCAGATTCATCCACAGATGAATCCATCCATCCATCAGCTTGTGAATCAGACTTTTTTCTTCTTTAATTCCAGCTTAGATTTCTTTTCTAGATTCTAAATACTTACTTTTTCTTTCTTATTAATATTTACGATACTAAACAATCAATGTACATCAATGTACAAACTCTGTCCAAAAGGTCTTTGTCATCATCTTTTCACTAACTGCAAAGACAGATCAAATGCTCATCTTTCAGAAATCTCTCAAAAAAATCTGATTAGTCATGAATACAAGGGTGAGTATGCTTCGCTGCCGTGTCTTTCACAAGCTATAATCAGAGGTGAATCTGTCTTTCCCTGATAAAGTGTGAGTGAATGCAGAGTCCTTGAGTCAGCTCGAGTACGAAGCCATGAGGACGTTCTTTTCTTATGTCAAAACAATATTTACAACCATTCAGGACATCCTGACAGAGTGCGGCAAAGAGAAAACATTTAAGCATCACCTCTGACCGCGCGTTCCCTCCTAGTTGATATGATTGACAGGGGATGAGTGCAGATATGCTGAGTCCACTGGGCATCTCCCTGTGCTATGTCACTGTGGGGTCATGTGATGACAGTCCAGTGTAGTGGGCCATCTACCCCCCGCCCTCCAACCCCTGAGCTGAATAAACAGAGGAGATTCACAATGAATCCTGCAACTCACTGGAGTGAATGACAGACAGAGGCCGGAGTTACTGGGTTATCCCTGCACCCATGGCTGCCTACGAGAGTTACAAAATAAGAGCACTCCACTGGTGCTGAACATTAAACACTTCATCAAACACATAAACCCAGCCAAGAGGCTTCAGAGCTGAGCTACTTTTGAGAGTTTTTATCAGCACAGTAACTATATTCACATTATTCACAAATAGATGATGTCCCATTATCCATGCAGTTAAACAGGCTGATCATCACTCTGGAGGTCAGTGGTCCAATCACCCTCGACCTCATGGGAGAGTGTTCGTTGGATGCAAGCCAGCGCTTAGAGACAGGCTGGCATTTCACCCATAGCGCCTAACATCCCTGCCAAAAGCATGCCTTTGTGCAAGGCCCTTAACAGCTACAGATCAGTGCTCCAGACAGGGTGGTTTTTGGCTGACCCACTATACTGTGACCCTGCAGTGGAGGATACTGATATGTGCACGTGTGTGTGTGTGTGTGTGTGTGTGTGTGTGTGTGTGTGTGTGTGTGTGTGTGTCTTAAAGTGGCTGGTGATGATGAAAAAGCTAATTCTCACTGTAAAAGTATCAGAGTTTTCCACCAAAATTAATTGCATATACAAAAATCCGTTGTAAGAAAGCAAACAGTAAGAAAAGCAACATTTTATTACCCAAAAATTACAGAGCAGTGGACGATTGGTCTTTATAATTTTGATTTCTGCAGTTGTATGAAGCTGTACTTTGGCACAACAGAGCTTTGAGGTAAATGCTAACATCAACATACTACCAAGCTAAAAAGTTACTATGCTGTACAATGTTTACCATGTTCACGATCTCAATTTAGCATGATAGCAAGTGCTAACATTTGCAAATTAGCACTAAACTCAAAGTATAGCTGAGGCTGATGGGAATAAGATTAGTTTTGCAGGTATTTGTAAATATTCATAAAACAAAGTATTCACCACATTGAAATTTAGAGCAGATGGTGGCGGTATATTAAAGGTTATGGGATCGTCAATGTTACTACAATTCATCCTGAGGGGGACATGACTGTTGTGACACAGCCCAAGCTCAGTGAGCTGGCTACAAAGAGGGACACCATACTGAACTTAAAAATAATTCAAGTAATATTCCATTTGAAATTATGATTAAAAAAAAGCTACACAATCGATGAATCTGTAGTTTGTTAGCCAGTAGTGGTTGCAATATGGACTGTGAAGTATCCAACAAAAGGGTGAATGATTATGGTGTGAGAAAGAGACAGAATGAGGAGCCATGCTTAAATTATCTAGGCCTAGCCTGCCCAGGTGAAAGACATCAGGTTAGTTGGCTATTCATCTCTACCTGCAGGCAACCTGCGAAGGAGAAAAACATGAGACAGCAGGAGGAGCACTGACAGGGACAGCGGCTGTCACAGCACCAAATTCTGTGGCAATTTATCCAGTGATTCATGAGACATTTCACTTAAAAACACAAATGTCAACCAAAGAAAAGTCTGAGGCTCATCGAAGTCATTAGGCTTCATCTTCTGGAAACCACAAATGTCCAAATGTACAAAATTTCATGGCAATCCATCAATAGTATTTGGGATATTTAAGTCTTGACCCTAGTGTCGGACTGACCGATCAACCAACAGTGCCAATCAATGCCATCCCCACAGCCATCCTGCTAGCATGTCTAAAAATAAATATATATTTTATATACATTTACATGTATCATTTTAAATTGCTTTTCAGTAACTCTGTTGTCCCATTAAATTACTTTCATTTCCTGCAGTGAGAACTGCTCTCCATATGAAAGACAATATTAAAACTGTAATAGGTTTTAATCAGGAAATCTGTTGTGTAACTGATATAGGCACACGTGACAGTACACACATACATACAGAAAAATACCCTCGTAAACATACACATTCAGAGACACATACACACAGACACATAATACGATCCCTCTTGGCAATCTATGACCCAAATTCTCTATGAACCCCTCCCTCTTGGCTCCTCCACTTCTGTTTTCTCTCAGTCTGTCTTTCTGGCAAGGGATTGGGACCTCATACATACAGTTACAATTTTTTTTCCCCCAATCAGTTTGAATTTTACATGAACAAAGATGCAAGCATTTCTCACCAAACAATGAACATTTTCTACATCTCTCCAAGCAGAAATCCCTGTTGTTGTAACTAAAATAGTATCTCAAGTTCCACATGTAAAGAAGATCTGTGCTCGTCCGAGGACATAGAGGGGTGTATGAGAGGAGGGAAAGACAGCAGCATCCTTCCTTGTGTGTCCCTCACTGATCTTAATAGTGTTAGATAAAGACCTTCTCCAGGCACTCTGCTCTCCAGCCAGTCAATGATGTGATTTCTATCTGTCACTCTCTTCTCTTTCAGAAAGACCTCAACATTTGTACCATATCACCAGTCTCACCTCTGAGTCAACGGCTCCCTCCCCATGTGAAAAAGACCAGGTGTCCAGAAGGGAGAGAGGCTGCTGGGGCTGCAGAGGGTTAAATGCTGGCTCTGACCCCCACTGATCACCCTGCTGAGTCTATAATGCCACCCATAGACAGAGGGCTCGGGGAGACGCATGTGGTTCTGCATTGAGAATATAAACTAGGTGAGATTTCTGTGGGTTGAAGGGAAAAACGGAGGGAAGGGATTTCAAAGGAAGTCTTCTGAGAGTTGCCATATGCTCAATAAGCCCTTTAACACCTGCGCTCTTTACCATAAGCCGTCACCAGGATGATATTCACAGAGTGAACAGACACCTCAGAACTTTCCTCTTTTTAGCCTGCTTTGAGTACATGCACAAGGCGTATTTTTAATGCATCCTTAAGCATACCAAAGCTGGATCTATTACCTCTTTTAACCTTAAAATGAAATTGTTTATTTGCTCAGGGGAGAGTGTACGAGTGGCAGAAGAAGTACTCATCTCCTTTACTTAAGTAAAAGTACCAATACAGTAAAAATATTCTATTACTCTATTAGTATCATCAGCAAAATGTACTTAAAGTATAAAAAGTAAAAGCACTCAATCTGCAGACAAATGGCCCCTATGACTGACAAATTATTATATATGACATTATTAGATTATTAATATTGATGTAGCTGAAGGGGACTAAGTTTTAACTACTTTACATACAGTTAGTTTAATTTAGTGGTTCACAACCTAAAGGTTGGCCACTTCTAAAGGATCATATATTAATCATCATGAGATGATTATATGAGATGAAAGAATAAAAAACACAGTTCTGCTACATGACCTTAGATTCATTCTTTTACTTTCACTTATTTTTGCTTATTTTGGGAAAACTGGATTCAAACAGTAAAAACCATCTGAGAAGCTCAGAGAGGAAATGTCTCTTTGGTTGAACTGCTAATCGCTAAGAGACATCTGAAACATTACAAGGAACCCAAACTAGACTGAATGAAAAGTGAGAATTATTAAATGTAAATAATTAATGCTTTGTATGTAATGACAGTTTTGTTTAGTTTTAACATAAAATATCATCCTAATATGGCGGTGGTCACTCCGAGTGACAGAGAGAGTCCAATTTTATTCTTTGGGGGATGATAGGATGATCTGACTATGAATAACATCGCCCAACCCTTATAAATGTACTTAGTAGTTTTCCACCACTGGTACGACTATACAGTATTCTGTATGTGTGCTAGTTCCTGACTTTAATGACTGAACAAGATAATACTCACACACAGTACATCACAACAGATCTCAGTGACCACAAAAACAACAGCAGAAAGGTCAGTGTGAATCAACACAATAACTCACGAGCAAACACAGCCAGACCAACAACAAAGCTCTAATCAGCTGCTCTGCCTTTCTGGAAATTATTCCATTATATGGGCAACTCTCTGATGAAGTAAGGAGACAAGAGGTGGGAAGATAATACACTCTTGCACACTGTGTGGTGGGGTTACTAATATCCACTCTGGACCGACAATGATGAATGAGATTCCTGGGCTATGTGGAGGTGTATTGAGCACGGGGTAAGAGAGAAAAGGACGCGCAGAACAGAAGAAGGCAGTTGGGTGATTAACCAAAGGTTGTGTGAATGGTCCCTCTGATAGTTATTTCAAACATGTATTGTTAGACTGGTGCTCGACAGTGCTTGAATGTGGTGTCTTATTATTCTCATGGCAGATATCCAGACACTCCAGGACGGGGAGGGAACTCTTTGTTTGACCAGGCAATCTTTTTTCATGCTTGGCTTTACTATTAAGTTTTCTTTGTGGTTACAACAAAGCAGTTGTTTTATATATTCACTAAGCAGCAATCAATATTTTATCACTCATCTGAATTAAACTCACCCATGAAACTCTGCACCCGGTCTGGAGACTAATGCAGCTGGTGAGAGTTGAACACCTACATTTTGTGCTGTGTGCAGGCCCACTGAGTGATAAGATACAATATAAATAGTTCAATCCTTTACACAAGGCAGTGCTAAATTATTTCAGAGGGAAATACTGTACTTTTTATTCCACTACATTTATCTGACAGACACAGTCAGTGATTACTTTTCACACTGAGACTTTATATTAAAGAAATATATGATAAGCTTAGAAAATACAATGCATTTTAAAGATTATGCAACGTTTAATACTTTTAATCATATCTTTAGAAAGGCAGTGTCTTCGGAGGAGCCTTTTTTTTCCAGATTTTTTTTTTTAGATGTCTGCGTCGTTAGCAGTTCCACAAAAAAGTGATCTCACCATATAAATCTAAATGTATTATATGCATCCGCTGAGAACTACTGAGAATCCCTAATAACCTGTTACAACTACAGATTATTTTCAGTATTTTAGAAGGTTCTCCCAAACATTAATTAACATTTTTGATTGATAAAGGATTTAAATATTTAATCGATTCTTAAAGCCGTTGCTGATTAAGTTCCTAAATATCAACCAGTGGATTAATTGTTTAATTTTTCAGCTGTGCAATATTATACCTTATTGTTTGTCTAGTACAGTACAAAGCTGGTTTTCATAGCAGCCCTGGGAGGTATAAAGCAAAGCACCTTCCAAATACTTTGAGCAAGTGAGTAACACAGTCAGTGTATAGTAGGATGGTAAATTAAAGGGATTTGTCATTCAAGGCACAAATGTCAGTGCATTACAAGGAAGATACAACATACTGTTTAAAGTGCTACATATTTCAGACTTGTGCCTGGCACACTTCAGTCTGTTTAAAGTAAAGCTCTTCTCAATTTGACCTCATGGCTATTCTAAGGATGTGAGAGCACCTTCTCAGATCTATAAATGGGTGTCTCATAATGAGTATGATGACACCAAGCAGAAATACTCCTCTGTTTCATCAGGGAACTCGCACAATCTGATTTGTTCTGTTCTTCTGTGGCAGACGCACTATAGGAATGTTCCTTTGTGCAAAAGAACTGTTAAATCACCTTTGGAAAAAACTTGGAAATTGGCGTGGGAAATTCAGCCTTTGAGCTGAGAGATAGACTTCTAAAGCCATGTTATCCCATTATGTTGCATCTTTAAAATGTACTGTTGAGAATGTTGCATCACTTCTGGCCTTGTGATTTAAGATTCAGGCCTCATGTGTTTACCTGAATGCCACCCAGCAACCAAGATGTTTCTCTTAAGCTGATTCTGACCTCTGACCCTTAACCACAGTGAAGGGGGGAGGGAACAAAGGCTATCACCATAGGAGATGCTCCTGCTGCAGGTATGACTGCACCTTTGATACATGATGACAGCGGTGTTAGAGGTTTTCAGATTCTTTACATACATAAAAGTAGTAATACCACAATGTAAAAATACTCCATTACAAGTAAAAGACCTGTATTCAAAATCTTACTTAATGCACGTACACACAAAAATGCTCATTATGGAGTAGAAGCCATTTAGAGTGTTATATTATATTATAACATTTTATATTATCTTATTTGATTATTGTTGCAAATATGTTACCATGTAAACAGTAGCTAACTGAGGCTGCGCTAATTTAGCTACTTTATATAGTATTGTGTATTGTCATCTATAAAAATGCATCATATTTCATAAACATATGTTTTATATGCAATATCTCAGTCTGTATAAGTAGTATATGACTGCATCGAAGAATAATTTTTAATATTGAATATTTTCATTATTGATTAAGCTGCAAATCATTTTCTTGTGTAAATGATTCATTGTTTTCTGTATAAAATGTTAGAAAGTGTACACCCACAGATGTTCATTTTTGTATCACATAAGACAAGGGATCATATACAGTAAATCTGTTGTAGGCAAGTAGCAGCCCATGGGCCAAATCTGGCTCGCCAGCAAAAATATTTGGTCCCCTGACACTTTCACATGCCTTTTCTCAAATCTACCGCAGACAAAAAAAGTAAATACAAAACTCATGTAATTCCCAGCAGCCGACTCATAGTGCAACACAGAAAATACATCCTCATATGAGTCATTTTTTGCCAAAGGAATTATAACAAGTGCAGCTGTAGCTCTGTCAGTAAAAAAATGATATCTTCTCTCAGACGCAATCCTAGATTATCCACTTTTATGAATGAATTTTATTTTTTAACGAATTAAAAGAAATAAACAAAGGGAAAATGAACATTTCCACCGGCACTGGCCCACAACTGAGACTAATTGCTGACCCCTGACATAAAACAATCTGTACAGCTGAGATGTTGGAATTGACAAATAATCCTTCATCAATACATCTGCCAATTCATTTTTTCATGATCTTCTACTAGATTTAACTCATAAAATAACTGTAAAGCACCATCAAATACTTAAGTTAAGTACAAGTACCTTCAAACTATACTGGAGTAAATGTACTTATTATGCAGTTATTTTCTATCACTGCATGATGAAGCTTTCCAGTTAACAATAAGGTGTAAAAGAGAGTGGACTGCAGTTTGAATGTATAGTAGCCTCCTCTGTAAACTAAAGGCACACCAAAAGAGAAGATTCAGTTTTCACTGCAAAGCCCAGAAGACACTGTGCTGATTATCGCTTAAATAAATGAGCTAGAGTTATTGATAGATTTAGCTTTGGTGAATGCGCATTAGAGTGTGTTTTATTTTCATTACTGCAGTTTGTGTATGGAGGGAGGTTATGATGATTAATATTGCCTCTGCATGAGCCTGAGTGATAGAGCTTGGGAAACAGAGAGACAAGGACAGGACATGAATGCTCCACTGCATGTCGGCGCCGGTTAACCCTGCAGCCACACAGGTTGTGACAGAGAGTGAATATATAATAAATGGGGAAATAGGCCTCTCCACTACATTATTGTCCAGGTGTTCTGTCAAATACTGTGTAGAACCAGGACTCAATGTTGTGTACCGATATTGGAGGGGGTGTTGATGTTTAATTTTTATAGTATACAAAGTACTACCCACAGATTTAAGCAGATCAAAAGCTGAATGGAATGGCTGAAAGGGAAACCTTGGTGTATTGATGAGAGAAGATTAGATAAAGGCTGCTTTAAAAAGTTTTCACCTTATTGCTGCCACCCACTCTTACTAGCACCATTTGATTGGAATCTACCTGTAGCAAATTGAATTGATTGGAAACAGTTATAGGAGCACCCACCTGTGTATAATATAAGTTCCCACAATTCACACTGCAAGTCAGGACAGAAACCAAGTCATGAAGTCCAAAAAACTCTCTGTAGACCTATATGATAAAATTTTAGTGAAGCATAGATCAGGGCAAGGGTATAAAACCATTTCGAAACCTTTGAGTGTTCCCAGGAGCACAGTGGCCTCAGTAAGTGTGAAGTGGATGGAGTTGGCTGTCCAGGTAAACTGAGAAACTGAAGAGCGTTGTTCAGGGAGGTGACTAAGAAGCCATTGGTCCCTATAACAGACCTTCAGAAGTCTTCTGCAGAGATGGGAGAAACTGCCAGAAGGACGACCTTCTCAGCAGCAGTGCATCAATAGGGGCTTTATGGTAGATTGGCTAGACAGAAGTTACTGTGAGAAATTATGGAATGAGGAAAAAGATTATTTGGTCTGATGAGATAAAAATTTTAATATCTGGACAGAGCAACACCCGGAACCAGAACCAGGCACCGCTCATCACCTGGCAAATACCATCCCTACAGTGAAACATGGTTGTGGCAGCGTCATGCTAAGGGAGGGCCTTCTCAGCGGCAGGTGAAGGGAGACTGGTTAGTAACTGAGGGAAGGATGAATGCAGCCAAATACAGAGAGGTCCTTGAGGAAAACCTGCTCCAGATTCCACACGACCTCCGACTGGGGTGTTGTTTCACCTTTCAGCACGACAATGACCTGAAACATACAGCCAACACAACAATGGAGTGGCTTCAGGACAAGTCTCAGACTGTCCTTAAGATTTAAAGGATCTGCCACAAAGATTGGGATAAACTGCTCAAATCTAGGTGTGCAAAGCTTGTAGAGACTTAAAAAGTCTCAAAGCAGTAATTGCTGCCAAAGAGCCTTTATCAAAGTACTGAATTAAGGGTCTGAATACTTTTGTAAATGAGAGATTTCCGTTTTGATTCTAACAAATTTGCAAAAATTTCTAAAAACATATTTGCACTTTTTCATTATGGGTTATTGAGTGTAGATTGATGGACAACAAAAATTGCAATTTTACCCATTTGAAATGAATCTACAACACAATGTATAAAGGGTGAGGAGGTCTGAATACTCTCTGAAGCTGTATGTACTTTTACTTAAGTAAAGATTTTAATGCAGGACTTTTACTTGTATCAAAGTATTTTCACACTGTGGTATTGCAACTCTTACTTATTTCGAAATTCTGAGTATTTCTTCCGCCAATTCCACCAGTCTCTGTTCATGGCCATATGTACAAATGAGTGGTGTCTGTCCAGGGAAACATGCTGTGAACTACATGCATGTAGTAGAAAATATACCTATATT
Organism: Seriola lalandi dorsalis; assembly: GCF_002814215.2. NCBI lineage: Eukaryota > Metazoa > Chordata > Actinopteri > Carangiformes > Carangidae > Seriola > Seriola lalandi. The sequence continues at coordinate 155,163 of NW_019523482.1, read as the reverse complement.
GTCTTTGTCCAGTAACCTCCCCCACCAAGAGGGCTCACTATGAGGCAGGCTGCAAATGAAGTCATTTACCCAGAAATCTGACGCTGAATCGTTTTCATCCACTAAATTACAAAACTAATTAACTGTAATTAATTGTCGATCAACCATTAACTGTTAATTCTGCTAGCACTGGGCATTGTGACGCCATTCCACTATATGCTAACAAACCGCATGCTTCATGAAAGCTGTGTTTTTGCATTGCTGATTTTTTTAAATGACAACACAATATTTATATTTTCTTCTGCATGTACAACAAAGGTGAAAAATTAAATACACAAGACGTGGAGCTTTTAGATTACAGAATTTCAAACTATGCCAATATAACCGTAGTCACAATTTTGTTCTCTGTGTTGCTTTCAGCACATTCACACTCAAGTATCTTCAGGTCTATCCATGCAGGTGTGGTGTGTTTGCCACTGTGTGTTTTTCAATAATACCACTGGGGGGTGGGGGGAACCAAGTCCAAAACATTTCACATATAGTAGCTTGAAGGTTAATGAAGCGGAATAAAGATTAACAAAATATTATCTTGGTTAAAGAAGGTGATGAATTGTCAATGAAAGGTGACATCTTTATGAAAATAGAATTTTGTTTTATTTTCAAAAAATAATATATTATTTGGTTCTTTAACAGTAAGTCATTTTGTCATCACCTTTAAGTTGATATGTTGAACCTGTTTTCAGACAGTTGCTTATTAACAAATCCAGTAGTTATGAAGCTACATTATCATCACTGGGAGTCATGTTTCTGGACACTTGGCGAATATAAATCAATATTAACTCTCATTTTAGCTCTGTTTTTGGTCTCTATCAACTCCTGAGGGAAACATATGGCTCTATAGCTGCTAAATGCTCCACTATGTTCACCGGCTTGTCACTCACTGTGTCAGTCTGCCATTTTGTGCTTAGCAGGAGATGTACAGTGGGTTTGTTTTCACTATTTTGCCAAAAACATCTGACTGCTGAGGCCAAAAACAACGCTATGAGAATGATGAACCAAAACAATAAAATTGCACGTCGGTCACCTAAACAATGAGCTGAAACATGACAATTCTCTCTAGTTTATCAGTACAAGCAATCCCTTTCACATTGTCAAATTGATTTCATTTTATACATTGTTATTATAAAAATACTGATTATAGTTTCTTTAGTTACTGACAGAGTATAGAACTATTGATGTCAACAAGATAGAAATAGAAACTAGGAGGGAGGACACAAGTTGAAATATCCTGATATAACACACATAAAGGTCTGCCTACGTCAGGTTATCTCCCTTTGCACATGTATGTCTCAGTCATCCTGCTCTTACGTGTTTTTCTTTCTCTAAATCCTTGCTTCTTAACACATCCTCTTCCTCATTCGACATTCCTCCCTCAGTGTCTCTCCATCTCTCACACTGCAGTCGTTTGTTTCTAGCTGTCTTTGATCATGAGCTGAGGAGGACAGTAATCTACTGGAAGCCAAGTGTTTATATCTAGGACAGCTAAGAATTGGGTCACACGGGATTTCTGCTGCCCTAGGACCACATGGGCTACCTCTAAGTTTCCTCATGATTGTCTCTCTGTAAAGTGCCCGAGTTTGTCAACAATGACTCAGCAGAATGGATGCAAATGTCCAGCCAAGTGTCAAGGTGAGACCATTGTAAAAGACAGCTGTCCTGCATAATGCTCTGTACTTTCTCACTATTTAAATCAATATCATGGCAGCATGCCAACCTCAAAGGTGATTACAGTTATTTAAAGTAACAGCCCATTTACTACTGTCTGCCTCTGGTTTATATAATATAAAAACCATAAATATAGATTGTATTTTCAGGGTTTTACCATTGATTAATTTTTTGACATTTTTAGCCATGCTTGCTGCACAGCTCTAGGGAAGGCAATGTTAGTATGTTTGTCAACAGCTTTGGTCCAGACTGAAATATCTACACAACTATTAGATGATGAAGAGCGGCACAGTGGTGCAGCGTTTAGCAGTGTCACCTCACAGCTAGAAGGCTCTGGTATGAACCTGCTGGTGGGGGCCTTTCTGTATGGAGTTTGCATGTGCATGTGGGTTTCCTCCAGGTACCCCCATTGTCCAAAGACATGCAGGTTAGGTTAACTGGCGACTCTAAATTGCCCATAGGTGTTAATGTCAGTGTGAATGGTTGTTTGTCTCTATATTTAGGGCCTGTGATAAGCAATCTGTCCAGGGTTGCCCAGTGTCAGCTGGAATTGGCTCCAGCCCGCCCATGACCCTCAAAAGGATAAGCAGTATAGCTGATGGATGGATGGAAGGACTGACTATCAGATCATTGCCATGAAATCTGGTTCAGATATCAATGTCCCTATCAGGATGAACTGTAATCACTTTTACGATCCCTTAACTTGTCATTTAGCACGACCATCCCGTTCCAATCAGTTAATTACTTAATACCAGAAAAACAAAGAATTAGCAAGCTTATTTTAACATTTAGCATGTTGCTGTGTCTCATCAAGGACTACACTGAAGCAGAGAAGTGTTGCCATTACCCTCTCTACATGTTTGGTCACATTTTATATATTACAATGGTGCTTTGAAATGTGCCTGCAGACACAAAGCAGTGGGATGCCTAGCTGGGTGTCTTGAAAAGGCACTACCAATGCTGATCAGTAATATGGAAAGACATAGGCAGGCTGGAAAAGAGTGAAAGACATTTTGTAAAGCAAAGTTATAACATCATAATAATGCTTTTGTCTTTACACAGTTACACATAATGCTGCTCTGCTCTTTCTTCACTCCATCAGGCAGGACACCAACAGACATTAGGGCACTGGCCAGCCACAGTGTGCAGTGATGTCAGAGAGCACCGATGCACGTGTGCTCCCGCAGATGTGCCGGTAATTATGGGGGAATGAATAGCGATGTTTTAAGAGGATATCAGGGGCAATTACAGTGATTTAAAGCAATGGAGCCAGGCCCTGAGCACACACCTTCTAATTACCAGGCACAATCTCAGATCTCAGCGCGAGCACGACAGATTTGGCATGTTTGCATAATCAAACAAAGGCTGCTGTATGATGTTTATCTTTCAATATTTAAAAGGTCTTGATTCTGCTTGTGCATGATAGTGCATTTGCTCAGTGATGTGTTTGCTTCTGCTGCCGCTGTTGTCGCTGTTAATGACTTTGAAAGAGGTTGGTGATATATTTAGCTGCTAATCAGACAAAATTAATCTAAAGTCGTTTGGAAATTTTGTTGCATACCAATAGCTTGCGGGAATGCGTTAGATAGGAGTGCATGTGAGGGGGTATCCACAAGAGGCCAAAACAGGGATATAATTTCATTTGATTGCCACACTCATCAAGTCTAAATGAAGATTAATGAACACATGATGGAGAATTGAAAATAATAATATTCCTGTTGTCTTTAGGGCTCTAATTTGTTTGAGAACATGCTGTCACGCTACAGAGGGCTTATTGGCATTTGCTAATGGATTGCTCATTGCAATGGAGATGGGGGGGGGCATCTGTACACACTACTCAGGCCATAAGCTATGAAGAGTAAGAATAGCAAGTGGTGCGGCAGTGTATGTGTTTTAGAAGTGAGGAGACTGTGATGAAGGGAAACTTAAACATTAGTGTGTGTGAGGAGGAAAAAGTTAGTGTATGAGGAGGGGGTGGCCAATTCCCTAAATAACTTGTTCATTGATCGCAGCAAGTAGATGCAGTATTGATAGTGTTGTTCGCCCAAAGGACCCAGATCCACTAATAATTAATTGCAATAGAATAAGGAGGGAGGGCGTCTATACTGCATTGCAGCTCTACACACAGTACATTGAAGACAGAGTACTGTATATAAGAGTCCATTTTCAACCGTCTCCCATATAATATTAATTTCCACCAGAAATTACATGTCGAGAGAAAAGTAATGCAATTACAATTTTTATCACCATAACGAGGAAAAATTTTTAATGGTGATACCTGCCAACTCTCAAAGTGTTCTACTGAAGCCTGATTAACATTTTTTATGGTTATGTCAATGGGATGGAAGTCATTGCAGATTAAAGAAGCAGTATAACTTCCTTTGTGTGAATTTTGAAACTGGCTTGCTATAATTTACTGTTTGTTCTGGATAATGTTCATAAATCTTATAAAAGTTTGTAAATTAGTAAAATAATAGTAATATACAGTATACAAAAAAAACTGAGTACAGCCCTGGTCAATACAACAAAAATGTTAAGGAATTACAAATCCTCTGCATTTAATTGAATTTTATTTTTTTTCAGCCAAAGCCCAAGAAGAATGAAACCAATTAATTTGAAAAAGAGAAATGTTTGACTAATTAAACTGTAATGAAAGGTCAAACTGCAACAAAATGCAGCACAGACCTCATTAGTGAGATTCCATTCTTTTAATTTTTCTTTATATTTTGTATGTCGGGCTTTATTTTTCATGGCAGAGTTGATCCTCCTGAGCATGGATGACGCCATGTTCTGTCATTCCTCTACCCTCTGCTTTACAATCCTCCAAAGGTTTTCTATTGGATTCAAGTCACTGGACATAGTTGGCCATGTTATTGTTTAGAGTTTTTCCTTCTTTAGACAGATCTTTTAACAGATTTTTGCAGTATGTTGGGATCATTGTCATGACAGAAAACCCCATCTGATCCAAACAAATTTATTTTGGTTTCATCTGACTAAACAATGTGCTGTCAACTTCCATCAGGCTTCTTTTCATGTTCTTTGCCAAAGTTTAATCTTGCAGTTTTGTGAGTAATGGTTTCTTTCTTGGACGCCGTCTGTAGAGGTTGACGTCATGCATTGTCCTTCGCACTGTCTGATCAGTTACTGAAACATCAACTTCAACAGATAATCATTGTGCCAAGCCAGGGGCACTTACCCGTCTGTTTTTCAGTGCAAGGTTGCGTGGCGTCTTTTTTCTAGGACAGCCACTGCGCCTTCTGTTATTAGTAGCATATCTGCTCCTGTACCTCCTAACCACTGCTGCAGCTGTGTTTATGTTCAGTAGCCTGCTGATGCTCTTTTACCCCCTCCCATCTTTATGAAGTCTTACAATCTGGTTTCTTACTTGTTCGGGCATTTCCTTACCATGAGGAGTCATGTCATATTAGAAACAACCCAGGCCGAAGGTGAGGAAGCTCTGGTGTGCACAGGTATTTTATAACCTTGTTCATACAATTAGCCTCCATTGGAAATCACAGGTTAACTGACTTTTGTTGCATCAAGGTTGTACTTTGGGGCCCACATTTTCAATTTCATCTACCTAGTCTGTGTGTTTTTAATTATAAATCACATACCCTAAACTTCAACTTATAAATAATACATTATTGCAAGATGGCACAATTTTACATGTTTTAACATTTTAGTGATATTGCACAGGGGTGGGCATTTTGATATATACTATAGTACTGTGAGATAATTTAATTCTGTTATGAGCCATTTAAGCTGTCTGTATGTTTGGTTACTTCATTCTTATTATATTTTGTTCTTGTTGTACAACACACATGCTTCAACTCTACACCTGCTAGCCTAAATGGTAAATACTGTGCTAAGGGAGAGCAGTCAGTAAGGAAGAGTTAAGTGCATCCTGTGTGTTCTGACTGACATGCCAAGGTGAACATCACTTCAATCTAATCAATCAACATCTTGAGTTTTTCCATAAGACATAACTAGCAAAATAATTTTGTAACATTCATTTCTAGGCGGCAGAGTTACATGTTGTCTAAACAAAATTCAAACAATCACGCCTGGTATTCAAAGGGCACCAATTTAATGGCTGAAAAAGCCCTAGTGTATGAAAAACACAATGAAAAAGCTGTAGGTTTGGTTTAATCTTAGATTCTTGGGTTATATTTACAATATGAGGATTCAGTTTCCATAGACTCCAGTTGAGTTGAGCAGCAGAGTGTGGGTGCTTGTTCTCCACCCACACAAAGTGTTATAGGTGATCCATACTGTAGATGGAGAACACACTGGAATAGAATATTTACTTCAGCATGACACTGACACCTACAATTGTGTGTGTGTGTGTGTATGTGTGTATACAATACACAAAGATTGAATAAATTAATCAGTCAATACTGCCTGAGCAAATACCTCACTATACTCTATCAACAATGCATGTGTATTCATTAGATGGAAATCTCAGTCATTTATTAATGCAATCCCTCAACACACAAAGTAATGCCCTATTTGAGAGGACTTACTGACATATTGAAGCCTTACTCAGGGTCATTCAGTTATAAGGTTCAATGGAATGGGCTACAATCATTGTGTGCCTCCTCTCATCTGTTTAAAGCAAGTATCATTCACTGTTTGTAAGTAGCACAGCTCAATAACGACATACTTGTGCATATGAGTTATTAATAACAGGGTGCTCTTGATGCTCATGCTCTCAGCTCTCACCGCCTGACACTACAGCTGCACAGTGTCTTATTCCAAGCAACGTTGTCCAAATTGAAAGTACAAAGATGCCTGAGGTTTATGAGTTCTGTCACAGTCAGGGCTGGGGGATCACGTCCAAGTCGCAGCTCAGATGAAATGTGTGATTCGAGAGGAAGGAGATGACATCCCTATTATTTCCTGAGTCATCAAGTATCCACTCTAATACCTTCTGTCTGTCCTTCATCTCATCCCTCCTTTCACTCTCACTGTGTGTTTAAAATGTAAGCCTAACTCAATTATTATTCTATTAACTTTTCAGCATAAAATCATTTAGGAAATGGGAGAGACAGAACATAGTGTGCAGAGCTTATCTGTTCTGAGCTGAGTGCTGTATACAGTGTATACAGTGTCTAGCACTGTTATTTTCATCCTGTCTGAGCCAAAGGGTCACACGGACAGACTTACACATAGGCGCATTCACATTCATGCACAGACAGCAAGATTTTCTATTACTACCTTACTGATCGCCGGGGGATAATGTGTGGGTGGACCCTCGGGCAATATCTGATCCCTCACACCACCCGAGACAGAAAGAGAAGTTGAGAGAGAGAAAAACGAGTGCAAAATCGAGAGAGTGTGTGAGTGGTTGTGTGTGTGTCTGTGTAAAAAAAGTTTATGTAAGGTATGTGAGAAAAATGTCAGCTGTTGACATCTTGCATGACCTGAGCATAAGGATTCATTGCCTATAGAACAGAATAACATTAATTAAACCATGTAGAAGTCTATTTTTAAGTTCAAGATTCTGGAGGAGATGGAGAGAGGAATATCTGAGGAGACAGCGAGGATGTCAGCACACTAGGTAATATGTTTGGCCATGAATTTGCAACAGGACTGCAGTAAGTTAGATGTGTTTTTATGGCTCAGCGTCAGCAATGAGTTTGGGTTGTAAACATAGTATCTCAGGAATGCCTTGAGGGGATTTCTTAAATTTGGAACAAACATTCACTTGGACTCAAGGATGAACTGATTTGATTTTGCTGGTCAAAGGTCATGGTCACTTTGGCTTTGGTTTTTGGCTATAACTCAAGAACCCATAAGCTAATTATAACAAAATTTCACACAAATGTCTAATAGGATAAATGATAAAGTCCAGACATTTTATACCCAAAAGGTCAACTTCACTGTGACATCAGAATGTCGAAACACTTTTCTGGCCAGGTTGGCAAGTTAGTATCTCCCTGGTTCCCTCAACAAAAAGCTAAAGAGAGTTTTCCTCTGACTTTTTGAATATTATTGAACACCAGTTCAATGATAAACAAAAGTTTATGATACTTCCATGTATTGTGTATTTGGAGTGGAGGAGACCTGTGATGATAATTCAACTCCCACTGAAAACCTCCTGAATGTCTGGATGACAAGTTATCAGAGAAAGAAGCTGTTGCAAACATTAGCAACTCAGCTCGCAGCCCGTTTTTGTGATGATTTTTGATGTCAAACAGGTTTATTTAGTGTTTCTACCCGTTTTGATTACCTGGTCCATTTGTTTTGGAGAAGAGGAGACTTCTGTGGATAATTCAGTTTACAGAGTAAACTTCCTAAGCAACTGACACCAAAGGAATCCAAACCGGGAGTAGCTGACTGCAATGACTGCAATGGTCATGCATTCTGCATCAGGGAGCTAATCAAACACTTGCAATAGATAAAGGGGGCATTAAGGAAGACAAATACAGATGTATTTATCACTTTTGCACATGTTAAGCCCAGACTGTATTAAATCACAACCCATGTAAACAGTCAGGCGTGGAATAAAAGTGCACACACACACACACACACACACACACACGCACGCGCGCGCGCGCACGCACAATCCAGACTTAGAATTATAGGATCTAAAGAGAGGCTACTAGCTGTTGGGAACACCTGTAGCTTACACATGATTTACAGTGACAGGTTACAGCCTATGATCACAACCTGAAGGACGATATCAACACCTGTGTGTAACACTTTCTTGGGCTAGCAGCAACAATATCAGCGCATTAGCCCACAGTGTGTAGCAGAATGGCATACACAAGCACATATTGCCCAACTCCACCAACACAGTTTTATGATTCAGACTCTTCCATCAATCTCTCTCACACAAATCCACAGTGATGGATTCATACTGCTCTTAGTCAGCAGATCTATAACACATAACATAATACAAGCTGTATCATACAGGATTTCCACATCACACATCCTGGCATAGAGACACTATGAAACAGCTAAATGGTTTCCTCAAACAACCAATGTCAACTACTTCTCATTGTATAAACACAACATATTGGAGATAAAAAAAAATATATATAGACCTTAAATAAGGATAGTCCATAATGTGTGAGTAATAATAATATGAGAGAAAGCCTACCTCATGCAATGGTCTTCTCTCTGGCCTTTCTCCTCCAAAACTCCCCCACATCATGAAAGTCCAGGACTCAGACAGGCTCGGCTCTTGGAGCGTCGGTGTCGGGCTCAGGTAGAGATGAAGGTGGGGTAGTTGAAGAGGGGTCTGTCACAGGACTGTGGCTCTCCGTCTGTTTCATGGTGACGATCAGGTGAACTAATGGTGGCTGCTGCATTACTGTGCTCCCGCTCTCTGGCGTTAGCATCGTCCTCTTCAGGCTCTTTGCTAGCAAGTTTACTTTTGGAAAAAAGAAAAAGTCGAGATAAATGGTATGTTTTTCTGAATTTCAATTTCTCTGATATTTTTTTCTTTGTTTCGTCTCTCTCGTTGCTGCGCCACCTTTCCTACGTTTGTTTTCCATGCTGTTTTGAGAAGCGTCTTTTGCACGCGACCGCCGGCTTTGCAGCAAATCTCCCATGGTTACCATCGGGGTCACCTGATCTGACCTGACCTGTCGTCATCATCATGATACAGAAACAGCAAACCAATCATAAAGTTTATCTTATTTGCAAATTAAGTAACTCTGCATTCGTTGGTTCGTATTTCAGCAAAGCCACACAATTAATTTATTTGTTTTGATTTAAAAATAAATAAAAAAATAAAACTTTTTTTTTTTTTAAAGGCCAGGAGAAGGCCCTCTAGAGGTCGGAGGCCACCACGCACCAGCACGATCGGCCTTATGTACACTTGCTTGCTTGTATGACCCGTAGTGGAGGCACCAAGTGCACTTTGTTGCACAGCTAGCATCAAGCTGTGCAGCACAGCAAAAGACTGGCAAAAGACTGGCAACTTAAACCCAGTCCATCATATTACAGAGGGTGCACTGAATAAACAGGTATCCTGTAGTGTATGTTACGTGTATAAAAGTAAAATTTTCGTTGTCTGCCAAAATTTGCTCACAGGCTTCAGGCCATTAAAAAAAAAACATTTCTTTTAGCCAGAAATTACTTTAATTATGTCAAACTTGTTTTTATTGCTTTTACAGAAGTGGCCAAAATTGCTGGTACTGTTCCACTTTAATAAAAAAAACAAACAAACAAAACAAAACACAATTTTCTCTGAAATAAGTCGAAAGTAATTGGAATCCAATATTTTTTATTCTATATTTAATAGAACAGACACATTGATTTTGATTTTCGAAACATTTGGGACCCTTAATATTTTGTAACACACTCTTTTGAGGCAATCACTGCAATTAAGAGCCTTTTGTAGTTCTTAATTAGACCTCTACACTTCTCAACTACAACACTTCCCCATAGATGTACAATTGGATTAAGATCAGGACTCATAGCAGGCCACTTCAAAATGGTCCAATGTTTTCTTTTCATCCATTCTTGGCTGCTTCTCGATGGATGTTTTGGGTCATTATCCTGTTGGAGGAACTATGACCTGCAGCTGAGACAGAGCTCTGTGACACTGGGCACTATGTTTCGCTCCAGAATGCTCTGATTATTTTCAGATTTAATTGTGCCCTGCACAGATTCAAGACACCGTGTGCCAGACGCAGCAAAGTAACCGCATAACATAACTGAGTCCCCTCCATGTTTCACAGTGGAAATGGTGTTCTTTTCTTTGAGAGAGCTGATGTGACCAAAAAGCTCTAGTTTTGTTTCACCTGTTATGTTTCTGGGTCTTCTTCCATGGAGCCTGCTTTCATTCAGAAAATTACGTATGGTGCAACCACACTCTTGTATCTGTTATGAAGTTTTCCTTGGTTCTTTTTCCACCATTTGAACTATCCTTTCATTCAATCTGGGGTCAATTTTCCTCTTGAGGCCACGTCCACAGAGGTTGGCTACGCTCCCATGGACTTTAAACTTATTAATAATATTAGCAGCTGTGTTCACCGAACCAGAAAGCTGCCTGGAGATTGTCTCTGCAATTATATTCTTCCTTTTCTTCTCTGACAACGCTCTTCTTTCTCACACAACACCAAACAGCATGATGGGGGCTTTCTCCATTTAGACTGAATGAATGATTATAAGATTGAGGACACCTGTGATACAAATTTAATACAATAGTCTGCTTGAAATATCACTGCACTTCCCAGTTTAACACCACTTCTGAGGGGTACCAATAATTTTGTCCAGGCAACTTTAGAAGATCTTTGTAGAATAAGCAAGAATTCAACTTTTTTTTCATATCTTCTTTGTTTTATTCTGTGGCAAACCAAAGATGCACAGGTATGTATGACACAAAAGGAAGGACAGCACATTGTTTCAATGAAGTGTAAGGGTGCCAGCACTTTTGGCCACGTCTGTATGGGCACTTGCTTCCACACTTTCTCCTTGTTATTATATGCCCTTCTACCCTTGGTATGTCTCACACTTATCTGATTACATTCTTTTAATGCAGCACCTGTTGTCTCTCGCCTTCACACCTTGCTGCATTATCTTTCATTTTGTACAGTATGTGCACTCCAGGCACATACCCTGTTCTGACCACAAAGAGGAAATTGTTGCATGTCTTGATTTATAGTTAAAAGACCTTTTCATCTATCAGGAACAAAACTGAGTCAGACATTGAAATGTGTGATGAGCCACCGTCAGTGAACCAACACACTTCGCACCATCACAACTAATGTTTCTGTGGACGCTCACGCCTCAGGACTGGTGATGTGTGATCAACCTGAGGACAGAACAAAAGCATACATCAAACCTACTACCATTGTCAGTAACAAGATATTGATTTGGATCCTTGCCCAAGAGAATGATGATATGTGTCTGCTTGGTTTGGCCGACTGACAACAGTGATTTTTTTTCGACTCCCCTACTTTCCCTCCTTCTTCAGTCCCATCCATGCCAAACATCCCTGTCTGTCGTCTCTCATCCATCTCAGGTGTGAAAGGGGACCTGAGAGAGTGGCAGGGGCACCTGAGACATGGCATGAAGATAAGGGTTGTAGTGCTCAACAGACAGTGTCTGTCTCTAAACCCCTCAGCCAGATGGCCGCTGTCTGCCAGGGAGATGGCCAGTCCCCAAGGGTCACACGTGCAAATTCAAACACACATTAACACACACATGCTTCTGTATTACATTTTTTCTGAAAGGAATGCAATAATAAAAAGAGGTACAGGAAAACAGGAAAATGCATTGTGAATAGTTAAAATATCTTCTGACTGAAACTGCCATGTTGAGGCCAAAGGTGATGAAAGCTGTGCAACACTAAAAGGCACACAGACATTTAAGCCATATGCATTTTCTGTGGCCATATGCAGTTTTGTTGTCCATCCCATGGTTGGCAAACACATCTAATATGCTGTAACATGGCAGCCATGGAGCACAAAGCCAGGAAAGTGAGACAGTCTGTGTTCAATGATATCCGCCCAAGATATCCCTCTCTTTTAGGGGGAGATGTAACGGTCTTTGAGCCCCCCAGATCCACAGACAGATGGAGACTCTCATCGTTCCCTCCTCCTCCTCTCCCTGTTCTCCCAGGCAGAGCTGTTCATCCTGCCCCAAGGAACATATGTGCTGCTTCTAGGAGAAAGTGCAAAATCTCATATAGGGGCCAACTTTGAGATTTGGCATATTTCCCGAGGGGCTTTTTATTTTCCTGTTGGACTTTCTGTTTTGATGGACAGGCTTGGAGTCGGTGCCCATGTAGGAAAGGGCACAGTGCGACCTCTTCTGTGGGGTCAAACTTCCACTGAAGAATTAATACAACACAGAGAAAAGGCTATGAGCAGTTAGGATACTGTCTGTCAGCAGATGAGGCGGCATTGTTCAACTCTGGTGAACATGATGCAAACTGCTGGTCCTTTCACATTGACGTTGAAAGCCAATTACCACTTCCAATAATCATTTGACTTTTATAACCGCTGAGGATGATTAAATGCGATTTTCATAAAGGTAGTGGACTATTAAATGGCACCACCTCTGCCTCTCTGCGATCAGCTCTTCATTTAATTTTTCTAAAGAAGAATAAGAACCAGAAAGAACTGAAAGTGCAAGATGGCTGTCAGGTATTTTCAAAGGTAATAATAAAGTTAACCTATTGACTTTTGGGTATAATAGTGTAGTTATAATTGTGCTTATCCCTTTTTCTTTCTTTCTATCTGAAAATTTCAAATGCAGCAAAAATCTTGTGTCATAGGTACAGTTTTCATAAGCATCAATAAACTATGATGGACTTTCTTCACTCTAGCATCCAACAATAGTATATTCAAGCTTCAGTGCGTACAAGTGCTGATCATGTTACCATAAGAATTTCTCATCAAATTATTAAATTAGGAAAAATAGCAGAAAAATAAGGTGATAACAGAATGTCATTTATTGCAATGAACATTTAGACCCTCAGGATATCAAAAAGTCCAATGTCTATCAATCAAGAGGTGAGAATCAGGGATACTTCAGCATCAATGTTATTTGTACATCTGTACATTTGATTGTTCGTGAGCTGGTACAACAAGTACAAGTATTTTTGGATCTGGAGGCAAGACTCATTACTTATGACATATAGGAGCCCCATAATGTTCATTCTGCATAGGCTACTCTGGCACCTGTGTCTGGGATTCATGACAGCTTGCAAATTTGTTCCACTACAAGTGAAACTGTGAAAAATGTGTAATTCATGAACTGCTGAGAGCTCTTCAGTAACTCAGACAAGTCTGCAGTTATCTTCATGCAAAAATGAAGCATAGTTTTCCGTTCCAACCAATCAGGGAAAAGGATACCCTGGTAATTAGAGACATCAGAACAACAATTCTTGTTGAACTCTGGGCTGTAACTACTTGATTATGAACCGAAGCATTAAAATGATTTATTTCATATTGTGGAATAGAGAAAGTATCTACTTGGCCAAATCCTCCATGGATAAATGTGAATTTTTGTTGCATTTTATTGCAACAGCTCAGTCATCACTGTGGAATTCCTGTTGCTATAGGGCTTATGTAACAGTAATTGTACTGATCTTCACAAAAATGACACTGGAAAGCATTTTGAAACTCTGAAAGACTCTGCTGTTGATGTTATTATTTAAATGTCTGGTTAGGAAAGTTCCTTGACATTAATGCATGTTAATGAAGTATGACCAGATTCTGACATCTTTAACATGATAAAGCAGTCATTAAAATGTAATCTTTTGTGTCCATATTGTTGATAAATAATTGGTATTTATCTCAACTGTAGTTAACACTGATTTTGTTAGAGATAGATGTAATGTAATTGCTCAAGTGAAGCTCATTGTTTTGGGATTGTCTGTAATTGGACAAAACATAGTGTATCAAATATTCAAGGCAAATGTGAACTATTTTCATATGTTTGAAATATTTATGTATTTTGTGAAACACAATAATAAATATGCAGTGAGTCATATAAGTGTGAATGTGTATCTTTAAAGTGCATTTTAGTTTATTTTTAAGGGGCATGAGGATGTTCTACCAGTCAATAGTGATTTAAAAAGAAATGGAACCAAAGCTGTTCAAAATAAAGAGAAGTGCGTGTGACCAGAAATGAGCAAAAACTTGATGTGATTAATATTTTTACTTCAGGTAAATGGCAGTTTGAAAGATGTGACTGCTGTGTAAGCAAATAAATATAGTTTTCCTTTATACCCTATAAAAGCCTTAAGGTAGTGCATGCAGCTTCATCAGGATATGTGAAAATAAGGTTAAAAAGTACTTACAGAAAACTGTAAATAACTTGGGACAAAAGTGTCAAAATGTGCCAAATGAATGTACTGTAATGTCATGTAATGTAAAGTAATAAACACACTTCAGAATTCTATTTTAGATCACTATTGCCATGACAAAAATTAACAGTAACCACAGGTAATTGATGCGTTTTTCTAGGCCTGTAGTGTTGCCTTGCTTCAGAGGTGCGTGCAGGAGAACTTACACTGTGTTTATAAAGTAGGTAGAGGATTGGTAGATTGGTAACCAGAGAAACACCAAGTGTGAACCAAGGGCAGACCTGGGCTGAGTACAGATCATACAAGTCATCAGGGTTCATGACTGAGTGTGATACTAAGAGGGCACATGGAAAATTACCACACAGAAAATTAACTCAGCAGAGTGTGATTAAAAATAATTTTTGTGAAACTAATTTGCACTTACTGTAGCATAAAATTAAGGTTGCGTTGGAACAGTTGGTTCAATTTTCAGAGGACCATCAGGACTTTTGAAAATTTAATGAGGATCCAAATTGCCTCTTTCTCTCCCGTCCACATTATGTATTTGTGAAAACCCAGTGCTGTCTCTGTCTGGTAAAGACCAAAGAGCCGTACAGCAGCGACGCGTTAATAAATGCACAGAAGTCCAGGTGGATCTGGTAGGCAGAATTTAGGAAATCATTTGCTCACTTCAATGACTGTTATTCTGTGTTTTTTGTTTAATTCTATTTTTAAATTGACTACAGCGGACAAAGAGGAGTTCATCTGATGGAAATAATTGAAAAAAAAAAAGGATTAAAAATGCTACCAAGTCCGTCTGTTCACCAGTCATATGATGTCAAGAGAATAGCTCGATGTTAGAGGTCAGAGGTTACGGGTCAGGAAAGGGTTAAATGGATGACCTTTCAACTCTTGACTCCATTTACAACTGCTGAGAGCAAGGATAATTTTTATCCTAGTAGCACTTTGTTTAGAAATCAAACCACTTCATCATCCATCCCATTCACTTAATCTTTCCAACTGCTCAGATGGCATTTAAGCGGAGAAGAGTAAAAATCCATATCGGACATAATATAATCTTAATGAATATGCATGTAATCGGCCATGGAAAATGGCCCATGGCAGTACAATTCACAGTTATCACAGTTTAAGTTTTTTTGAGGGCGAAACACTCTGTCAGTGAAATTCAGTTTTGGTGATTCACCATTGAGTCTTGCACTTAGTGTGTGTGTGTGTGTGTGTGTGTGTGTGTGTGTGTGTGCGTGCATGG